>NC_136493.1:130718522-130791022 GCF_053919585.1 Euprymna scolopes | reverse complement strand
TTGTCAGAGTTTTTTTTTTCTTTTTGCCAAACGTTTTTTTTAAGAATGAAAGTTCGGTGAGGGAAAGAAGAGATTAAGAAATCCTATTTTATGTTGGCAATCGATTCAGTTATATTTTTTAATGTGTTTTTATTACTTTTTGTCATCTCGCCACAACATACGTCTCATCGTCATAGAAAAATCTTTATATAAATTTATTACATAGTATCAAATTCGCTAAAGCGTGGCTTTAGGCCTGCTGAAATATAACACCTCAACTAGCTGTTTAAGGAAAAAATTGTCACTGTTGATTTTTTTAAATAGAGAGTTACTGCTTATCAAGGCCTAAGAGCCACTCGAGGATAAGGGTTAATGAATGTCGGGTAGACTGTGATACATCATCTTGATGATCTGTAACGGTGGAATTTGAGTAGGGTTAAATTATTTAAGCGAATGTTGTATACGGAAAGGGACAAATCCCGGTAATTAAAAAAAACAAAGTAAATAGGATTGAAAATAATATTTATTAAAGGAAAAGGCTAGCATCGAACCCGGTAATCAAAAGTTAAAAAAGAATACATATTGCAATTTAGATACGATGATAGGAATGTGGAGCATTGTACATTGTGTTAGAAATAACGATACGACTAATTGGGTGAGAGGAGGTAGAATCGGACAATATGAATTAACGAATTTTCTTTGTGTTGCCAAAAGCGTGTTGGAGACATGTGATATGTAAATCCACGTGAGGAGACATTCACATGTCTGAGCAGCGTTCTGGTGTCACAAAGAAAGATAGATCACAATATATTCAGTTAAGTTAGAGTCAGATGAGAGTCGAGTTCAAGAGTTGAGTTCGGAACGGTCAGATCTCTTCACATTCATACCTCTCCTATTAATATGAACTAAACAAGTGAGTGTTATATCACCGTTGTCGCCGTATGCGCCGTTATATAAAGGTCTCATCCTCCGTTATGTACACCACGCTACACAACATTCACATTAAATGACCATGTTACAGTAAACTGAGCAGTAGCGTCGTGGTATTGCGTTCCATAGACCGATCTTTTTCGGAAAGAAAATTTGCTCATGCAATTTTCGTTTAGTTATAAGCATTCCTAGGGAATAAGTGAAATTATTGGCAGTTGTTGTAACTAGACGAGTATTTGTTTTGAGTGTTTTGCAGGGGGACCATAGACTGACGCTCAGTTGAGCACTTGCCATGAAAATAACGATCATGCTAGATGACGTTTGACCTTTACTCCTGATCTGAAATGGAACACGTACATCAAATCTGTTGCCAGGGAAGCTGGGAAAATGGTGGGATCCTTCTACCGCTGCAGAAGATATCTCACTACTAATGCAATTCTCTATCTGTATAAAAGCCAAGTACGTCCAAGGATGGAGTACTGCTGCCACATCTGGGCAGGAGCTGCTAAAAATAGCCTATCATGCCTTGACAGAGTACAAAATAGACTTCGTGGTTTAGTGGGGGATGCCCTTTTCTCTTCCCTGCAACCTCTCTCCCACATAAGACACGTTGCGAGCCTGTCTTTGTTTTATCGTTATTTCCATGGCAGGTGCTCGCCTGAGCTCCAATCCCTCGCCCCCCCTCGCCAATCTTTCACGAGAAACACCCGTCTGGCTGAAACTACTGTCAATAATTTCCCCCACTTTTTATCTGTGCCTAAATCCAAACGTAGATTCCATGAGCAAAGCTTCTTTCTTAGAACTGCACGCCAGTGGAACTCTCTGCCGCTTGCCTGTTTCCCACCTGACTACAACTTGGACGTCTTCAAGTCCAACATAAACAAACTCCTCACACTCTATCTTACCACCCAATACTAATGATTACTACAATACTATCTCATTGATTACTGTACACGCAATAACCCTTATCCCTGAGTGGCCTTCGGGCCTTGATAAGTGGTGAAGCCCATGTAAGAAAAAAACCCCAACTTTTAGTAAGTAGGTATTTAGTTAGTTACTGCAAGGAGATAATGATATAAAATCAGGATACAGCGCCACCGAATTCATAATTCTAGTAAGCGGCAAAAGTGCGGCTTGTCTGTACCACTAAGGATGACGTCCATGTTTGGTTTGGTAGGCCGTAAATAAATTGCACCCTCACCAGTACTCTCTTACATGATGGCACCATTGAACATTTCTCTTTCTTTGTTAAATTTTTTGTTTTGGCTTACATATACAACTTGCGACTAGCTTGGTACCATAGGTTCGAAGAAGAAGAAGAAGAAGAAGAAGAAGACAACCAGTCAACCAACAAACAAGCATAATGATACGATAATAAGGATAATGCAAGGAGGCAAAGAATATAAGAATGACGTTAGCTGTTCTAAAGTGAATACCAATACGAGAAATTCTTCTGTCCTCAAAACATCAAGAATCTTTCTCCCTGAGACCGAAAAATGCAATCGACATTTCCGACGTTCTGAAGAAAGTATTTCTCTCTCTCTCTCTCTCTCTCTCTCTCTCTCTCTCTCTCTCTCTCACACACACACACACACACACACACACACACACACACACACACACACACACACACACACACACACACACACACACAAGATTTGTTGTTGGCGTTTTTGTAGCGATAATAACAACTTCGAAACGCTGTTATTTTTATTTTTCCCCTACCTTAGCGTTTTTTTTAAAGAACTCTTCTTGTTGTGTGTGTGTGTGTGTGTGTGTGTGTGTGTGTGTGTGTGTTTGAATGAATCGCCCTATTTTTATGGGACGTATTTATTTATTTATTTTTATTATTAAATATTTTTATATTCATAAAAGTATACCTACGGCCATGCATTTTTCTAGCTTTAAGCCTAACCTGTGCTGACGACGACTTAAAGCTAGAAACATGCATGGCCATAGGTACATTTTATGCACGTATTACTACTACTACTACTACTACTACTACTACTACTACTACTACTACTACTACTATATATATATATATATATATGTTTATATATATATGCACTTTTTTTTTTGTGTGTGTGTGTGTGTGTGTGAGAGAGAGAGAGAGAGAGAGAGAGAGAGAGAGAGAGAGAGAGAGCGACTGCAAAACGGCTGGGCGATTTGTTTGACATTTCACACAACTGTATTTGATGTGCCTGGAAGTGTTTTTAGATAGATTTTGTATCGAAATATGTCTGATACCAAAAATGGGGGAAAAAGTCCGATTTTAATGAAAGTTATACAGCCAAACATCAAAAATGTATTTGAGAAGTTAAACATCGCACAAGCAGAAAGGCCCGGCGTATAAAATCAATAGTAGGTCCTTGGATAAAGCAAGGACGCGTTCGAAATGAATGTTTCTGTTGGGAACACGACTGAACTATGATACTTGACTTTTGCATTTTAAACTTTAATTCAAATCATTATAAAAAAATCTATATAATACTAAAACTGTCGTCCTTGGTTGTTTACTTGTTTGCTTGCGCAATATCCTCCTCCTCCTCCTCCTCCTCCTCCTACTACTACTACTACTACTACTACTACTATGCCTCCTCTTCTTGCTACTACTATTACTTCTCCTCTTTACAACTACTACTACGCCTCCTCTTCCTTCTCTTCCTTCTCTTACTACTACTACTACTACTACTACTACTACTCTTCCTATCCTACTATTACTACTACTGGTTGACATGTATTTTCCCTACTACTATTCTAAACAGAATGACTCATAGAAATCTATCTATATTTTTTTTCCATTTTAATATACTTTCATAGAAATGTTTCTGTTATGTCACAAAAAACTATTTTCTTTACGTCACAAGTGTCATGCCCATGCATTAATTCCATAGCTAATATAACATACTGACCCCTTAGGGGATGTTTTGCAACTATTCTATATTACAACTATACTGTCGCAATTTTCTCACAAATAAATCAACTTTGACCTGTTGACAACGTATTTTTTTTTTACTGTGTACGTTTTCAGCGGCCTAATTTTTTTTTGCGTTTTAAATTATCCAAATAAACAATTGTTAATACTTTCTGCATTTTTTTTTACATCGTTCATTTCCGTATTACGTTTAAGTTATTTTAACGCAATTTTCTTACAAATAAATCTATTTTACAATGTATTGTTTTACTGTGTACGTTTTCAGCGACCTATTTTTTTTCCACGTTTAAATTAATAGATATTTCAAAATTTGAATTTAACTTTAAGTATTATGGTATCTGTGCAGTGCACATTTACCTATAAGTATGGCAAACCACTTATAATTCAATGGCTGTAAGTTTTTTTTTTGAAGATTAAACAATTATAAACAGAACGACTCATAGAAATCTATTTATATTCGTTTTTCATTTTAATATACTTTCATAGAAATGTTTCTGTTATGTCACAAAAATCTATTTTCTTTACGTCACAAGTGTTACGCTCATACATGAATTCCATAGCTAATATAACATACTGACCCAACGGGTCACGGGTAGTCTAGTAATTTTATAAAAGCAACAGTAGGTTTTCTAATGTATTATGAACTAAATCACTGCGGGAAGCATATGAAGCTTTCTCCCAGGGCACCGCAGTGAGTCACTGACTACAGTAGGCAATCAATCGATTCCATTAAAAATAGTCGATTTCATATATTTTGGTAACAATAAAAGTATTGGAAGTGTGGAACATTCGTTAATCTTCATTTTATCTCGGAAAACGTCGGGTCTCGATACTACTTTCATTCATTGTGGCGTCATTCATTTTCAACTCGATAGTAATCAATCATTTTTTTATCTGCTCATCCCTCTCCCTTTCTCTTCTCATAACTCTCCTCCTACTCCTCCTCCTCTCTCTTTTTTTTAAATAATTATTTCCGTTATTCACTTCCCTCTTCTTCTAATTCTCTTTTCAGATGTCATTTACACATATACACAGCAACAAACAAGATAAACGACCACGACCACGCGGAATTTTAATAGCATATTAAACCCCAAGGGATTTAGGCAGTTTTAGATGAAACATTATAAAGAGTCTCCCCCTCCCTATCTACCCGGCTTTATGGATGACGTCATCATTTCTACATGTTATCTACTATGCATGGTTATACATAATTTCTCTGCTTTAATGGATGGCGCAGTGCTTTAGTGATGTCATGCACTAAGCACGGTTATCCCTCCTCTTTGAAAGGAATATGGTGGCGTCATCCATTCTGAAATGAGACAAACAAGAAATCAAAGTAACGAACAAGATCCACAAAGTTTCGGTTGTATAATTGACTATTATTATTGAGTTGTATAATTGACTATTATTATTGAGTTGTATAATTGACTATTATTATTGGTTTGTATAATTGACTATTATTATTGGTTTGTATAATTGACTATTATTATTGGTTTGTATAATTGACTATTATTATTGGGTTGCATAACTGACTATTATTATTGGATTGTATAATTGACTATTATTATTTGGTTGTATAATTGACTATTATTATTGGTTTGTATAATTGACTATTATTATTTGGTTGTATAATTGACTATTATTATTGGTTTGTATAATTGACTATTATTATTGGATTGTATAATTGACTATTATTATTATTATTATTGGATTGTATAATTGACTATTATTATTTGGTTGTATAATTGACTATTATTATTGGTTTGTATAATTGACTATTATTATTTGGTTGTATAATTGACTATTATTATTGGTTTGTATAATTGACTATTATTATTGGTTTGTATAATTGACTATTATTATTGGGTTGCATAACTGACTATTATTATTGGATTGTATAATTGACTATTATTATTTGGTTGTATAATTGACTATTATTATTGGTTTGTATAATTGACTATTATTATTTGGTTGTATAATTGACTATTATTATTGGTTTGTATAATTGACTATTATTATTGGTTTGTATAATTGACTATTATTATTGGGTTGCATAACTGACTATTATTATTGGATTGTATAATTGACTATTATTATTTGGTTGTATAATTGACTATTATTATTGGTTTGTATAATTGACTATTATTATTGGGTTGTATAATTGACTATTATTATTGGATTGTATAATTGACTATTATTATTGGTTTGTATAATTGACTATTATTATTATTATTATTGGATTGTATAATTGACTATTATTATTGCGTTGTATGATTGACTATTATTATTGGTTTGTATAATTGACTATTATTATTATTATTATTGGATTGTATAATTGACTATTATTATTGCGTTGTATGATTGACTATTATTATTGGTTTGTATAATTGACTATTATTATTATTATTATTGGATTGTATAATTGACTATTATTATTGCGTTGTATGATTGACTATTATTATTGGATTGTATAATTGACTATTATTATTGGTTTGTATAATTGACTATTATTATTATTATTATTGGATTGTATAATTGACTATTATTATTGCGTTGTATAATTGACTATTATTATTGGTTTGTATAATTGACTATTATTATTATTATTATTGGATTGTATAATTGACTATTATTATTGCGTTGTATGATTGACTATTATTATTGGATTGTATAATTGACTATTATTATTGGTTTGTATAATTGACTATTATTTTTGGTTTGTATAATTGACTATTATTATTGAGTTGTATAATTGACTATTATTATTGAGTTGCATAATTGACTATTATTATTTGGTTGTATAATTGACTATTATTATTGAGTTGTATAATTGACTATTATTATTGAGTTGTATAATTGACTATTATTATTGCGTTGTATAATTGACTATTAATATTAGACTGTATAATTGACTATTATTTTTGGGTTATATAATTGACTATTAATATTGGGTTATATAATTGACTATTATTATTTGGTTGTATAATTGACTATTATTATTGGATTGTATAATTGACTATTATTATTGGGTTGTATAATTGACTATTATTTTTGGTTTGTATAATTGACTATTATTATTGAGTTGTATAATTGACTATTAATATTGGTTTGTATAATTGACTATTATTATTGCGTTTTATAATTGACTATTATTATTGGGTTATACAATTGACTATTATTATTTGGTTGTATAATTGACTATTATTATTTGGTTGTATAATTGACTATTATTATTGAGTTGTATAATTGACTATTATTATTTGGTTGTATAATTGACTATTATTATTGAGTTGTATGATTGACTATTATTATTTGGTTGTATAATTGACTATTAATATTGAGTTGTATAATTGACTATTATTATTGAGTTGTATAATTGACTATTATTATTGCGTTGTATAATTGACTATTAATATTAGACTGTATAATTGACTATTATTTTTGGGTTATATAATTGACTATTAATATTGGGTTATATAATTGACTATTATTATTTGGTTGTATAATTGACTATTATTATTGGATTGTATAATTGACTATTATTATTGGTTTGTATAATTGACTATTATTTTTGGTTTGTATAATTGACTATTATTATTGAGTTGTATAATTGACTATTATTTTTGGGTTGTATAATTGACTATTATTATTGAGTTGTATAATTGACTATTATTATTGAGTTGCATAATTGACTATTATTATTTGGTTGTATAATTGACTATTATTATTGAGTTGTATAATTGACTATTATTATTGAGTTGTATAATTGACTATTATTATTGCGTTGTATAATTGACTATTAATATTAGACTGTATAATTGACTATTATTTTTGGGTTATATAATTGACTATTAATATTGGGTTATATAATTGACTATTATTATTGCGTTGTATAATCGACTATTATTATTGGGTTATACAATTGACTATCATTATTTGGTTGTATAATTGACTATTATTATTGGGTTGTATAATTAACTATTATTATTGGGTTGTATAATTGACTATTATTATTGGATTGTATAATTGACTATCATTATTGCGTTGTATAATTGACTATTAATATTGGTTTGTATAATTGACTATTATTATTGCGTTTTATAATTGACTATTATTATTGGGTTATACAATTGACTATTATTATTTGGTTGTATAATTGACTATTATTATTGGATTGTATAATTGACTATCATTATTGCGTTGTATAATTGACTATTAATATTGGTTTGTATAATTGACTATTATTATTGCGTTTTATAATTGACTATTATTATTGGGTTATACAATTGACTATTATTATTTGGTTGTATAATTGACTATTATTATTGGGTTGTATAATTAACTATTATTATTGGGTTGTATAATTGACTATTATTATTGGATTGTATAATTGACTATCATTATTGGTTTGTATAATTGACTATCATTATTGCGTTGTATGATTGACTATTATTATTGCGTTGTATAATTGACTATTATTATTGGGTTGTATAATTGGCTATCATTATTGGTTTGTATAATTGACTATTATTATTGGGTTGTATAATTGACTATTATTATTGGGTTGTATAATTGACTATCATTATTGCATTGTATAATTGACTATTATTATTGCGTTTTATAATTGACTATCATTATTGCGCTGTATAATTGACTATTATTATTGGGTTGTATAATTGACTATCATTATTGCGTTGTATAATTGACTATTATTATTGGGTTGTATAATTGACTATTATTATTGCATTGTATAATTGACTATTATTATTGCGTTTTATAATTGACTGTCATTATTGCGTTGTATAATTGACTATTATTATTGGGTTGTATAATTGACTATCATTATTGCATTGTATAATTGACTATTATTATTGCGTTTTATAATTGACTATCATTATTGCGTTGTATAATTGACTATTATAATTGTGTTGTATAATTGACTATTATTATTGGTTTGTATAATTGACTATTATTATTGCGTTGTATAATTGACTATTATTATTGGGTTGTATAATTGACTATTATTATTGCATTATATAATTGATTATCATTATTGCGTTGTATAATTGACTATTATTATTGGGTTGTATAATTGACTATCATTATTGGGTTGTATAATTGACTATTATTATTGCGTATTATTGACTATTATTATTGGGTTGTATAATTGACTATTATTATTGCATTGTATAATTGACTATTATTATTTGGTTGTATGATTGACTATTATTATTGGTTTGTATAATTGACTATTATTATTGGTTTGTATAATTGGTGTTATTGCATTGTATAATTGACTATTATTATTGGGTTGTATAATTGACTATTATTATTGCGTTTTATAATTGACTATTATTATTTGGTTGTATAATTGACTATTATTATTGCGTTGTATAATTGACTATTATTATTGGGTTGCATAATTGACTCTTATTATTGGTTTGTATACTTGACTATTATTATTGCGTTGTATAATTGTCTATTATTATTGGGTTGTATAATTGACTATCATTATTGCGTTGTATAATTGACTAAGATTATTGCGTTTAATAATTGACTATTATTATTGGGTTGCATAATTGACTATTATTATTGGTTTGTATAATTGACTATTATTATTGGGTTGTATAATTGACTATTATTATTGGGTTATATAATTGACTATTATTATTGGGTTATATAATTGACTATTATTATTGGGTTATATAATTGACTATTATTATTGGGTTGTATAATTGACTATTATTATTGGGTTGTATAATTGACTATTATTATTGGGTTATATAATTGACTATTATTATTGGGTTATATAATTGACTATTATTATTGGGTTATATAATTGACTATTATTATTGGGTTATATAATTGACTATTATTATTGGGTTATATAATTGACTATTATTATTGGGTTGTATAATTGACTATTATTATTGGGTTGTATAATTGACTATTATTATTGGGTTATATAATTGACTATTATTATTGGGTTATATAATTGACTATTATTATTGGGTTATATAATTGACTATTATTATTGGGTTGTATAATTGACTATTATTATTGGGTTGTATAATTGACTATTATTATTGGGTTATATAATTGACTATTATTATTGGGTTGTATAATTGACTATTATTATTGGGTTATATAATTGACTATTATTATTGGGTTATATAATTGACTATTATTATTGGGTTATATAATTGACTATTATTATTGGGTTGTATAATTGACTATTATTATTGGGTTGTATAATTGACTATTATTATTGGGTTATATAATTGACTATTATTATTGGGTTATATAATTGACTATTATTATTGGGTTATATAATTGACTATTATTATTGGGTTGTATAATTGACTATTATTATTGGGTTATATAATTGACTATTATTATTGGGTTATATAATTGACTATTATTATTGGGTTATATAATTGACTATTATTATTGGGTTATATAATTGACTATTATTATTGCGTTTTATAATTGACTATTATTATTGGGTTATATAATTGACTATTATGTAACATGTGTTAACACGGACCGGACCTTCTGCATGAGTTTCTTGCAAAGAAACAAAGGAAGGAAAGAAATTAGACTCGTTTTATTTAATTTAAATAAAAGGCATTTATACATGGTACTTTCCAAACTACGACTACATCCTTGGTTTTACAAATCTCTTCATTCATCATGTACTGAACAAAAGTCTGCTATGTCAAACGCATGCTTTTTCTGATTCTGCATTGACGCATCTTCTCAAGTCCAGTCGCCGCTATGCAGATTTTTAAATCTCTGCTTCTATTCCTGCTGCTATGTCTGCAATTCACCCCACGGTACACGGTCGACCAACCATTGCTTTGTTCAAAGTTCGGATTGCATCTTGTTTTTAAAGTTTCTCTTGTACTCATAGGTACTTCCAAGTCGCTCGCACAGCCCATGTGATTCCTTTCTTCTCTCCGCCTTTCATTCTCTTCTCTTTCTCCACTGTGATGTCACCTTGCACACCGGCTTGGTCATTTGCATACGGGTCATGTCGCTGCTTGTACAGTTATAGATTTTCTGTTTTCTAATCTCAATGACCCCCTAATATTTCAGTGGCAATATGCTTTATTGAGGATGAAATAAGATTTAAACAAACAAACAAATTAACTTGAAAAGTAAAGCCGTTCTCCAGTTTTATCCTAATATATTTTTCTTCACTCACCTTCACCCTTAACAAGGCATATCACTACTTGGATGTAAGGGCTACTATTTGAGACTATGCCGAGGAAAGATTAGCAAGATGTTGGTTTACATTACATTTAAACTTCTGCATATCAGTGTTAAAGTTAGAGTTATCGAACTTGGTGGCTTTCTTCTATAGATTTAGTCATTTCCTATGTCTTGACTGGATATTCGATATGGCATCCAGCTATCAGTAACACATGTTCATCCAACGTCGTGGAGTATACTAAGTGAACTAACAGTCAGTACAGTCAAGGAAGCAAGTAGCAAGAAGGGAATTCCAAAGTATAGCTGTTCGAGGGAAGAAAGTATTATAATAGAAAGTTTTCTGGCATTTAAGGACATCAACAGTGAAAGGGGTGAGATTTTGATGTTTGGGTTTGTTGGGGATAAGTACGTGGAGGGGGCATAAGTGCAACAAATTGATCAGAGCACATCCCATTAAAATATTTAAAAAACAGGCACAGACATACAACATTGTAGCGACGGGACAGGGATTGGAGCTTAGTTGACAAAGTGGGACCTATTAGATTGAAAACTTTTTTTTGGACTTTATCCAAGACGGAGGGGCTAGTGGTAGATGCATCAGCCCAACCTTTATTACATACGTATCTGTTATGTTAAAATAAAATTTGATCGGCAAACGTTTTGTAGAATATTTCAGATGACTCTGTGTTGAATTATCTCCCTTTGCCATCAATTTTAATGTAAGCAACAATAACAGACGGACCATATCGCCGTTAAAATATGTTTTTTCATGTTTAAAACATATTTGATAAATTTGCATAAGTTTTAGTACACTGCCTAACATGTAAGTATATAATAAAACTGTTCGTATCATTTTACTTATTTTCTTTTTTTACTAGAAGTTTTTAATATTAGGGGTGAAACTAGGTAAGTGCCAAGAAAGAAAATGGTAAAAAGAAAACCAAGAAAACGTTTTTATACCTGACAAGATCGCACCCTAAGAGCTTTTCTTCATTGTCTTGTTCTTTTGACATCTTTGTTATAACGGCCTCATTTCCAATGCATACCCCATTTTCGTTGGCCCCACTTTCTGCTCCCCACATCCATGATGGCTTGTTTAAGATAACGGAGTAAGTCTTGGAGGCCTGGTCCACCTTTGTGTACGTGCACTGAAATTTAAAACACAGCATTAGATTTTATTTTCAAAGCAACCATTTACTTTAGTTATTTTAGAACTGGATGGAAGATCATAGAATATACAGGGTGGAAAGATAAAATTATCGCCTTAGAAAAAACGACATGATTCCATTTCCGTTTGATGAAAACCGGTTTTCTTTTTTTTGTTGCAGACCATCTACTAGTTGGTACAAATTCCATGAGCGATAGAAGCCTTCTATAATGTCTGAAAGTGACACAATGTACAACGAGCGAGATTGGAGATATGCTGATGTACAACTCATGCTCTCTATCGATCCAAGTTATGACAACAGGACCATTGCCAGCACCCTCAAAATTCAAATCCGGACGATTCAACACTTGAGGATACAGCTCAAAAAAGATTCCGGCCACAATTATAGTCTTTGGTGTGGTTTCAACTAAGGGCCACATCATGCCACCTCACATCTTCGAAGTCAGCTTGAAAGTCAACACCAAAATATACATGGATGTGCTGAAGAGCATGGTGATCCCCTGGTGCAATCAGGTGACTGCTAGCAGACCCTGAGTATGGCAGTAGAACTCGGTGCCAGCCCACAAATCCAAAAAAGATCCAGGTTTGACTTCAGGAGTGATATGAGTTTGTACCATTCTTTCACTGTCCCCTCCTCCACCTACCTGAACCCACTGGACAACTTCGTTTGGTCATACGTCGAGAATATCGCCAACATAGCCTTCCACAACATCCAAGCCAGCCTGATCGCCGCCATGCGTTGAGTATTCACCAAGCTTCCACCAAAGCTTGTGGAAAAGGCATGCTCCCAGTTCCAGACTCATATCAAGGTGATGATTGAGGTTGAAGGTGGCTACATTGAATAGATGCCAACTCTACTACATAATCAAGTTATCTGAGTTTATTTTTTCAATAAAAGTTTTAAAATAAAGCCGTAGTGTTGTTTTCTTTAGGGCGACAGATTTATCGTCCCACCCTCTAATTTTAAGAGGTGATGGCATCTAAGTGGTTAACGACACAGATTAAAAACCTAGATTTGTCAATTTTGAACACAGTTTTTTTCTATAGAATTGTCATCCACAACTGACCTTGTGTCTCACCTTTTGGAGAGAAGGCAAATAAAATAGAGCATACTTTAGATGACCAAGAACATGCAGCAACTAAAAATGTGATACCGAACCAAAAATGACGTTAAGACAAAAGAAAAAAAAATAGTAGAGCTCTGTTGTTCCTATTTACAATGTCTCCCCACGAGACAGAGTTAGACACCAGGGTCGTTTTTTAACGTGGAGAAAAGGAACAAAAATAAAAATTGTCTCAGTCGTGAAGGATTTCTCCTCTACTGACAGAGAACAAGAAATTGAAATGCAGCATCTGAAGAACAGATACTACACTTTGAGGTATTTATTTGCTCCCCCACTGAGCAAATTAGGCACAAGGCCGATTTTTAAAGTGAGAAGTGAAGGGGAAATGGGGACCAACTCCCCGGGGAGTAGGGGAGCTGGATAGTGACAATTGGTATGAAGGGTTGCCCCTACATTGACCAAGGTCTTATATGTGGGGTCGCCCCCACATATGGTCTTTGCTAGCAGTATCTGCCGGAACAGATTGTATTTATTTGCTTCCCCACTGAGCAAATTAGGCACAAGGCCGTTTTTTAATGTGGAGAGAGAGAGGGAGGGGGAGGGAAAGGGGGATCCGGCTCCCGAGAGGTGGGAAATGGGAGCTGGATAGTAACTGTGGTCGTAGGGTGATCCCTACCCTGACCAAGTTCAGATATGTGGGGTTACCCCCACATATGGTCTTTGCTAGTCATAGCTGGTCTTTGCTTGCAGCATCTGCCGGAACAGATGGTATTTATTTGCTCCCCCACCGAGCAAATTAGGCACAAGGCCAATTTTTAATGTGAGGATTGAAGGGAGGGGGAAGGGAAAAAGGGGACCAGCTCCCGAGAGGTGGGAAATGGGCGCTGGTTAAAGGTCAGGTATGTGGGGTTGCCCCCACATCTGGTCTTTGCTTGCAGTATCTGCCGGAACAGATGGTATTTATTTGCTCCCCCACCGAGCAAATTAGGCACAAGGCCGATTTTTAATGTGAGGAGTGAAGGGGAAATGGGGACCAACTCCCCGGGGAGTAGGGGAGCTGGATAGTGACAATTGGTATGAAGGGTTGCCCCTACATTGACCAAGGTCTTATATGTGGAGTTGCCCCCACATATGGTCTTTGCTTGCAGTATCTGCCGGAACAGATGGTATTTATTTGCTCCCCCACCGAGCAAATTAGGCACAAGGCCGATTTTTAATGTGAGGAGTGAAGGGAGGGGGAAGGGAAAAAGGGGACCAGCTCCCGAGAGGTGGGAAATGGGAGCTGGTTAAAGGTCAGGCATGTGGGGTTGCCCCCACATCTTGTCTTTGCTAGTCATAGCTAGTCATAGCTTGCAGTATCTGCCGGAACAGATGGTATTTATTTGCTCCCCCACCGAGCAAATTAGGCAAAAGGCCAATTTTTAATGTGAGGAGTGAAGGGAGGGGGAAGGGAAAGGGGGGACCAGCTCCCGAGAGGTGGGAAATGGGAGCTGGTTAAAGGTCAGGCATGTGGGGTTGCCCCCACATTTGGTCTTTTCTAGTCCTAGCTAGTCCTAGCTAGTCATAGCTTGCAGTATCTGCCGGAACAGATGGTGTTTATTTGCTCCCCCACCGAGCAAATTAGGCACAAGGCCAATTTTTAATGTGAGGAGTAAAGGGGAGGGGGAAGGGAAAAAGGGGACCAGCTCCCGAGAGGTGGGAAATGGGAGCTGGTTAAAGGTCAGGTATGTGGGGTTGCCCCCACATCTGGTCTTTGCTTGCAGTATCTGCCGGAACAGATGGTATTTATTTGCTCCCCCACCGAGCAAATTAGGCACAAGGCCGATTTTTAATGTGAGGAGTGAAGGGAGGGGGAAGGGAAAATGGGGACCAGCTCCTGAGAGGTGGGAAATGGGAGCTGGTTAAAGGTCAGGCATGTGGGGTTGCCCCCACATCTGGTCTTTGCTAGTCATAGCTAGTCATTGCTTGCAGTATACTACACTTTGATCTTGTCCCGAAGGCCAAGTAAACCAAGTAGAGCTCTGTTGTTAGTGGTTGGATTTGGAACCCTATATCTCATTATCAAACCAGGGAACACAAGATTAACCATTTAAATAGTCATGATACTACCACATATCCCAAATTGCAGTTTCTCGCCACAACCCCAGTCTTAAGTCTATTACAGCGACGTCGTAGATGGGTTGGACATGCGGCTCTACCTCTCTGAATTTTTGGATCTGCAGGTGGTCGGTTAATAACTGCATGGGTTTTATGACCACTACCCTATTCCACCACCTCATCATACTGGTAACATTCTAGTTCAATTCACCAACATCTAAAAAGTCAAAACTGTCCCTTCTCCAATTTAAGACAAATCTTAACACTAAAACAATACATTCCAAAACCATAAAAAATAAAAATACTGGAAGCTATCTACATCAAACTTCAGATGCTGCACTTCATTTTCTTGTTCTCTTTCGGTGGAGGAGAAATCCTTCACGACAGAGACAATTTTTATTTTTGTACCTTTTCTCCACGTTAAAAAACGACCCTGGTGTCTAACTCTGTCCCGTGGGGAGGCATAGTAAATAGGTACATCAAAATTCAACACTCTACAATTAATAACATATGAAACCAGTGATAATATTTTAAAATGTTTCTGGCGTCACGAAATTAAAATTTTTAACGTCTCTCCAAGAACCGCGTGAACACGTCTCCTCCCGGCGTTTAACTGACACAAGCGCCTATTTCATGGTTACATTTTGAAATTCTCTTTTTTTATCCATCTTTTTTTTTTGTTCATTTTTTTTTTTTTACGAAGAATCGAAAACGTTAATGATAGATAAGGGTCTTATATTAATCGTTGATTTTAACACAAAAAAGTCATAAGAAACATCGAAATTAAAAACGGTATAATTTAAAAAAAAGCTTACTGCTATTTTTAACAATGTTTACTTAAATGAAAATAAAATCTGTGTAAATACACAGATAATATCTCTACTTATATATAAAAAGCACTGTAAGTGTGGGTGAGGGGTGAGTCCGTTCACTATGGACACCAAAACGACTGGGCTGATTTTTATAAAACTTTATACCAATATACTTTATGTACCTGCGAGTGTTCTTAGATAGGTTTTATATAAAAATACATCCGGTAAATATTGATAACCGATCATCGAAAAAATCTGATTAAAGAAGGAACAGTTCGATTTTGACCAAAGTTAGCATAACAAGTGTATTTGAGAAGTTTTTTCATCACATAAGCAGAAAGGCCCGGTATATGGAATCAACAGTCGGTTCTTTGATAAGACAGGGGAGGGTTTAAAATGACTGTTTCTGTTTAGAGCATAATCGAACCATGATACTTGACATTTGAATCTTAAATTTAAATTAAAGTCATCTATATATATATAAAAGCGAAAATGTATGTATGTATGTATGTATGTATGTATGTACGCGTCTCCTCGATGTCCACAAAAGGCTTCTTTCAGAGAAGCGCTCTCTCGCTTAGCAACTTCTTAAAACTTTTTATATCATCTATAAATTGTAATATTTCACACTTAACCACGGAGCTCGCCTGTCTATTTAATTTTAATTTTATTGACTTTCAAAAGTTAATTATTCCACATTTCCCGCATCGGCACGCGTTACATTCGGTTTTCAGTATAAACAAAAAGCGAAACTCGAGACTCTAATAACAGGCACAGAGCCAGTGAACGTTTGGTCAATGTCGACTTCGTCATATCAGACGGGGGAGCGGGTTTTTAAAAACAAACAAACTGATTTATTGACCTCATTAAAAACTGTCCCCGCACAAAATGCTAACTGCTGAATACCTATCACCGTCACGTCAATAAAAAACGCGCACCTGTTTTTTTTTCACACTTTACTATTTTCCAACTGCGCGTCGTCAAGGCTTTTTTTTTTCACGGGCACCTGTTTTTTTTTCACACACACCTGCAAACGCCCGGGCAACGCCGGGTACACCTCGCTAGTTATATATAAAAATAATTTCATCCCTATTATGTTACTCAGCATCTCCTCTCCTCTTCTCATGAAAAGCATTACGTTTCGAAATAACATGGTATAAAGAATTCTTACTTATCCTACACTCCTAACTGATGTCTCATTCTTATTAAATAAATGAATAAATCTATATGCATTAGTATATATTTTTATATCGCCGTTTTCTTATTTTTTTATATTCTCTATAAGCTGAAAATTTGTTCAGTTTTACATTATCCCGATAAGTCTCCTTTTAAACAATCGGTATTATTCTTATTATTGTAACTCCTCCGTATATATATATATATATATATATATATATATATATATATATATATATATATATATATATATATATATATATATATATATCGCTTTAGTTCTTACCATTAAAAAAATTTCTCTTGCTAAGAGGATCACCACTGATCAAGGCCCAAAGGTCACCCGAGGATAATGGTTAATGAGTGCCCATTATATATATATACCTGCTCTGTTCACTCATTGAGCACTATTTTGGTAGACACATGTTGTTTCATTGGATGTACTTCTAGGAAACTAAACTCTACTGGCTATATATATATATATATATATATATATATATATATATATATATATATATATATATATATATATATATATATGCGAAAATCGTTTCAAAAGTAAAGCCTCCTAAGTTTTTAACTCAGAAGGTTAAAGAGCTTTGAAGATGGAAGTGATACCATAAAAACGAGCGATCTTTTGTGCTTTAGAATGTGTTTTTTTTCTGCATATTCACTGTTATTCTCAATCCACTTTTGCCATAGATTCAATGACGCACCTCTTCTTCTGACATACGTCAATGCCAGAGTTTGCTTTCTTAGAGTCTCACCGTCAAGGATTAATGGGCACTCATTAACCATTATCCTCGAGTGACCTTTGGGCCTTGATCAGTGGTGATCCTCTTAGTAAGAGAAATTTTTTTAATGGTAAGAACTAAAGCGAATATGTCCAATAAAACACCATGGAACTTCCATGGGGTCCTGCTGATAATGAAATAAAATACAATTGCTACAAATATATATATATATATATATATATATATATATATATATATATATATATATATATATATATATATATATGACTACTTCATTTAATCATATAAATTAATATACGAAGATATACTTTTATGCGTAAATTTATCAGTATTAACTTCAACATACTCAATACATAGGTAGAGCTAGGTAGTAAGTTATGAAAATATATATGGTAATTAAGCTACACAGAATATTCTGTGTTTCATTCTCGTGAGAATTCGTCAGGGAACGAATTCTCACGAGAATGTCATAACTTACTGTATATATATATATATATATATATATATATATATATATATATATATATATTTCTTAAAACGGTTTTAGCCAACTGAGAGAAGCATGCTAATTTTGCATATCTCGGCGCTGCTGTTGGTTGGTTGTTTTTGTTTTACGGCATATCAACCTTTTTCAGGTTATTTCATGCCGGATCTAGTTATTTTGAGGAACGATTTTTAATGGAGTATATTTTTTTAAAAGTCGGATTCTATTTAACCCATAGTTGGGACCCTAACAGGTACTACCACTCCGGGTCAGAGTGGACCTGGGAGCAACGACAATTAAAGGGTGGCTCCATACTCCCCAAGGCCCGCAAGGTGGGGCCTCACCATCGGATATAGTTTTAGGTCATATCCAGGACCTCGGCGCTGCTGTGGTTTTTACCCTTAGCATCAAAATCAACAGTCTTGTAATGACCTTTTCCCTGTTGATTGTTGTATGATGTTGGTCCAGTGCAGTTCTAAGAGGTCCACCAACCCAGGTTTTACCCTTGAGAAGGGATTAGTGTCTTGCTAATTGCCTGAGGCGCCCCTACCGAGGAATATTGACGAGGCTGCCCAGATATTACTTTACAGGCTGCAGTGTTCCTCCTTGGGTACGATGGCTTTTCAATCTCACTTAACTGATCCTTGTGTCACATCTAGGGAGTAGGAAGATGAATACATTTGCATAGAATCATTACACTGTACAGATCTCAGTTTCATCGTCTAACACGACACCGAGAATCCAATCCAACTACATGATCGTGTAAGCGATGCCTGGAAATTAAAGCCTCATTATTATCTTAGTAGAGGCGCCCCTGTATACGCACCATTTGCATTCATGCTTGTTACGCGACCGGTACAGCTGTATGTTTGGTGTGGATATGTCTATGAGACCAAGTGATAAATTGGGATTAGGTTTGTTTGCTTAACGGCACATAAATCCTATGAAGTATTTTGTAGCATACCATGAGTCATTTGATATGAGGTGCCTTCAAGCGTCATAATATCCAACTAGATTTGAAGACGACCATGTTGTTGTCAACAAGGATTACATATGGGAAAATTTATGTGTCATGTGAGAGCGATAATTCCTAACCTTGTGTTCCACTATATTTATTCTATTGTCTGGTATCATAAGGTGCATCAGTTACCAATATAATTCCCCAAGAAACGACTATGCGACAACATTATTGGACATGGTTTGTCGTTGTGCCTACCTGGACTTTACTGTTTCTCGGGTGATCGCAACCAGCTATGTAGATGACCTCTTGGACTTCATCAGCTGGTCTGTCCGAGTTTTTACCAAAGATAACTGAGTTACAGGCAGTGTTCGGTTGTAGCACGACGAACGTGTCACAAGAGAGGGGAGGGTAGACGTCATCTACTGGAACAATATTGGAGGACATGGTTACCAGATTTCTTGAACCTGTGGAAGAAAAAGAGAGAAAAAACTTTATTATCTTCAAATAAAGTAGTCGAATAAAATAAATCTAGGCTGAAAAATCCACTTCATCCGAAGAATGGTAAACATTTTTTTTACTCTTTTTACCATAAACAAAACGAATTGCACCTTGATCATAAGCGGCTACTATTTGGGATCGTATGTAATAGAGGAGTGTAGAGAGTTGAGCAGCGAGCTGTCTGTTCACATT
Source organism: Euprymna scolopes (assembly GCF_053919585.1). Classification (NCBI taxonomy): domain Eukaryota; kingdom Metazoa; phylum Mollusca; class Cephalopoda; order Sepiida; family Sepiolidae; genus Euprymna; species Euprymna scolopes. The sequence continues at coordinate 130,770,756 of NC_136493.1, read as the reverse complement.
ACATATAAGATTTTGCATGTTGGTACGGTCATGGAATCACAAAATGGGGGGAGGTCCAAAGTCTAGCAGTCCGTAGGAAGAAACTATTAGAGTAATGCCATTTAGATACCCCAACGCTTAACAGTGGGTGGGTGAGATTTTTCTGCTTATTGGATTAGCCAATAGTATGTATGTTGAGGGGGCACAAGTGCTATGAGTTCATCAGAGTACATTCCATTAAAGTACTTGTAAGACAGGCACAGGAAGCATATTGCAGCGATGGGACATGGGTTGGAGCTAAGACGATAGTGCGGGACATATTAGATTAGGGACTCATTTTGAACTGTCTAAAAAGGAAAGACTGGTCGCAGATGAACCTGGTGTAGCAACGATACTCCATGTATAGACGAATGGTGGCTTTGTAGAGATATATGATACTCTGAAGTATGAGTAATTTTCTATCACGTTAGAGGGAGTCTACCTTATATGCAGCAGTCTTGGCAATGTCCTCAATGTATTCTATTAATTATACGATGTTGTTTAAAAATTTTTAGAGTAATATTTTTGCTTCAGATAATTTAATCTATAATTTTGATAAAAATTAAATGGTGGAAGAGAATAATTTATTTTAAACTATCTGCCCGTGTCCTGACATTGCCGGGACAAAGTAGATTAACTAAAAAATCCATGCTAAACCTTGAGCAATCCGTCACGAATACCACAATGTTAAAAGCAGAAACTTCTGTTATTTTGTGTCTATATTACGTAGCATTAGTAATAATGGCTTCACAAATACAATGGTTAAGAAAAAAATAAAAAAAATAAAAAAAGATGCAAAGATGCAGCTGATTTAGAAGTAGATTAGGTTCAGTTATGGATTGGGGTAAGTAATGGTTTGTTTCTTTTAATCCCGTTAAGATTCAGCTTCTTTCGAAGTCCATCTTGGAGTCCATATATTAAATCCACTGCTCTTTTTACTTCTTTGTAAAATCGATTCTCTCTATCGTTCTAAACACTTTCTCACACATGAGGCTATTCTTTATTTTTATAAATCTACTATCAAACCATGTATGGATTGCCGTTGTCATATTTGAACTGGTGAATCTCTGTCCCATCTAAGGGTTCGTGAGAAGAAACGTAGCTGCAATTTGGCTCCACTCTTTCTTCTTCTATACAACCTCTTTTTCACAGACGTGATGTTGCTAGTCTCAGTATTTTCTATAAATACTATTATAGTCTGTGTTATTTAAGTCTGATTCTGTTTCTTTTGTTTGACTTGTTTGTCTAGTGGTTTCCATCAATTCGTTTTCTGATACCTCATACAGCGTCCAATTCTAGTAGCTTCTTTCCAAGAGCTGCAATCTTGTGGAACTCTTTTCTTGCTGGAGGCTTTCTTCCTACCTACAGCCTTGGTCTTTACAAGAATAAATGCAATAAGCATCTTCTGTCTTTGTGATAATTATCTTTCGATCTTGTTAGCTCCTTATATCAAGTAACTTCGCCCGTTGTCTGGAACGATTTCTATTAAAAAATAGTGTTAGGTTGAGAAGAAAACTCTAGCGTAATTTTTAATTTTACATTTCATATGATGTAATTTTTAATTTTGCATTTCATATGATGTAATTTTTAATTTTGCATTTCATATGATGTAATTTTTAATTTTGCATTTCATATGATGTAATTTTTAATTTTACATTTCATATGATGTCATTTTTAATTTTACATTTCATATGACGTAATTTTTAATTTTACATTTCATATGATGTAATTTTTAATTTTGCATTTCATATGACTTAATTTTTAATTTTGCATTTCATATGATGTAATTTTTAATTTTGCATTTCATATGACGTAATTTTTAATTTTGCATTTCATATGATGTAATTTTTAATTTTAGATTTCATATGACGTAATTTTTAATTTTGCATTTCATATGATGTAATTTTTAATTTTTGATTTCATATGATGTAATTTTTAATTTTAGATTTCATATGATGTAATTTTTAATTTTGCATTTCATATGATGTAATTTTTAATTTTGCATTTGATATGATGTAATTTTTAATTTTTGATTTCATATGATGTAATTTTTAATTTTGCATTTCATATGATGTCATTTTTAATTTTGGATTCCATATGATGTAATTTTTAATTTTTGATTTCATATGATGTAATTTTTAATTTTGCATTTCATATGACGTAATTTTTAATTTTGCATTTCATATGATGTAATTTTTAATTTTGCATTTCATATGACGTAATTTTTAATTTTGGATTCCATATGATGTAATTTTTAATTTTTGATTTCATATGATGTAATTTTTAATTTTGGATTTCATATAATGTCACTTTTAATTTTAGATTTCATATGATGTAATTTTTAATTTTGGATTTCATATAATGTCACTTTTAATTTTAGATTTCATATGATGTAATTTTTAATTTTGGATTCCATATGATGTAATTTTTAATTTTTGATTTCATATGATGTAATTTTTAATTTTAGATTTCATATGATGTAATTTTTAATTTTGGATTTCATATAATGTCACTTTTAATTTTAGATTTCATATGATGTAATTTTTAATTTTGCATTTCATATGATGTAATTTTTAAATAAATTATCGTTATAATACCTTTACTTCATATATCATTGTAAAGAGCATTACTCGTTCTATCTAATCGTTTAAATTGCAATCGTTTTAAAACAATTATGTCTTTTTTCAGAACGTTGAATACAAGATGGAAAAAAAGAAAATTTACACAATTTTATTATTTTAATCCAAATTAGACCGAAAAAATGCTGAAACAGCTCGCGATACCAACGAAGCATTTGACCCATGAACCACTACTGAATGTACACGACAATAGTGGTTTAAGAATTTTCGTGGCGGTGACGAGAGTCTTGAAGGTGATGAGCATAATGGTCGGTCATCGAATGTTGACACTGATCAATTAAGAGTCTAAGTTGAAGCCAATCTACGCACAACTGTTCAAGAGCTTGCTTCTGAATTAGACGTAACGTATACGACGATTTCCACAACTTGAAGGAAATTGAAAAGACAAAAAACTTGATAAATGGGTGCCTCATGAAATCAAACGATAACCAAAAGAAACGCTATTATGAAATGTCATTTCCCCTTCTTTTACGCAACAAGAACGACCTGTTTCTCGACCAGGTTTGTGACATGCGATGAAAAGTGGGTTCTTTATGACAACCAGGGACGTTCAGTGGTTAGATGCCGATCAAGCTCCGAAACTATGTAATTTTAATCCTCATCTTTTCTTATAAATTGCTCCTCTTAATTGGGTAAAACTTTATCTATAAAAACAGTTTGTTTTTTTTTCACTGAAAAATTCACTTTATTCTAAGTCAACTTAATCTCTCTCTTTCTATATAATATATATATATATATATATATAATACATATATATATATATATACAATATACATACACAATATATATATATATATACATATACATATACATATACATACAATATATATATATATATATACACACAATATAAATATATATCCACACACAATATATATATATATATATATATATACACAATATATATATATACACACACGATATATATATATATATATATATATATATATATATATATATATATATATATATATATATTGGGTGACCCCCCCCCAAAAAAAAAACACAAAAAAAAAACCAAAGAAAAGCTAAATGGAGCCCATCTAGAACATACGTATGCTGGAGAACGGAGAAAAAAAAAGCCACAGACCCTAGTGTTTGGATGTAATGTTTTGAATATAATAAACTAGTTATGACCAACATTTCATTTCATTCGGATAAAACACTAAGAAAAAGGGCCTAATTAGAGTTAGGGCCCATTTCTTTTGCGTCACCCTGTATACGTACAATATGTACATTGTTGCAATATTTTTGAGCTAATGAAGGGTAGATGTTGGTTTGGTGTCCACCGCATCAAAGTGTGATACAAGGTCGGGAAAGTGGAGAGTGGGCAAGCCCCCCTAAAGGAGGGGCACTCTTGCCTCAACAAAAATTGCCTGGGCACTCTCGTCGGCATTTCCCTGTAGGGGCGCCTCAGACGACAAGCAATAAACTTGCCCCACCCGAAAGGCGGTGACAAGGCCTGGGAGGGTAGACCTCCTGGGTAATACCCAAGGAGTGTACCTCAGTCCGACAGGTACTGGGCCGGTTCCCGGCCCCGCACCTGGCGAGCTGAGTGTAAAGAACGGATCCTCGACGAGTACTCTACCCTGTCTCTCTGCAGCGGAAGCTGCTAGGAGCCTCCCCCCACACCATCATCATGAGCTAATGAAGGGTAGATATTTAGATTGACGCTCATATCACCAATATTTGACACAAGAGCGAGAAAGTGGGAGAATAGGTAAGATCCTCTAAAAGAAGGGCACTCTTGCCTCAGCAAAATTTGCCTGGGCATCTCCGTCGGCATTTCCCGGTAGGGGGTGCCTCAGGCGACAAGCGATAAACTTGCCCCACCCGAAAGGCGGTTGGCAAGGCCTGGGAGAGTGGACCTCCTGGGTGATACTCAAGCGGTGTACCTCAGTCCGACAGGTACTGGGCCGGTTCCCAGCCCCTCACCTGTCAGGCTGAGTGTCAAGAATGAATCCTTGACTTGTACGCTACCCTGTCTCTCTGCAGCCAAAGCCGCTAGGAGACACATCCCCCCATTATGACCTAATGAAGGGTATGGTCCCTGAAAGTCGGGAGATTCTATTTATAAATGATGCTGCTAGGAAATGACGAATTAAATTAATTCACGTTCTGCTACCAACCAATCAGAAACCAGAATTGCTCCATAAAAATTAAACCTTTTCTTTAGCAAACCTTGCATATGTTTTTTTCGTGTCAACACGGGAAGAAACTTTTGCACTGTGACTTCCAACTCAAGAACTGCCTACTGAGAACCAGTCACCTCCAGGACTTATATAGAACAACTAAACATCGGAAACTGTTCTGAAACTAAACATAGCTTACAACTCAGGATATATACACGCGCACAATATATATATATATATACATATATATATATATATATATATATATATATATATATACATACATACATATATATATACAGCGTATATATACACACACATATATATATGCACAACATATATATATATATACATATACACACAACATATATATATACACACAACATATATATATATACACAACATATATATATACACACAACATATTATACGCACAACATATATATATATATACACAACATATATATATACACAACATATATATATACACAACATATATATATACACAACATATATATATATATATATATATATATATATATATATATATATATATATATATTGTGTGTGTGTGTGTGTAAGAGCGGTTATATTTTTCTTAAATATTGATGCTGTGTGTATTTGAAGTCATGCCTGCGACATAATTGCCATAATCTCATAGTCAGTAAGGCCAATGTCATCCGTAAAAATAGAAATCATTGAAAGTATCGTTCTACTAGTGACGTCAGCACCGTTGGTAAAACAATTAACTTCGCACAACTCAGACGAAGGAGAGAGAGAAAAAAAACAAACAAACAAAAAAAACAAACAAGAAAAAAACAAAACAAAACAGAGAAACCGTATAGGAACTCATGAGTGCGAATAATCAAATTTCCATTGAGAGTTTTAAAGAATTTTTTTTCCAGATGAAAACGGGCTTTATTTTCCTAATTCATGTAAAACTTAAAAGATAAGATTTTTCACGGGAAATGAAAACCAGCAAACTCAATAAGAACGATTAACCTTAACATACACCATTCAATGGTGAGTTTAACATTCGAAATGTTATGTGGAACTTAGGCGTGACAGACTAACGGACTGATAAGTGGACGGATAGAGCCCCTCACAGAGATACGTAGACGTATCTAAAATTTCTATTTTAAACTTAAGTACAGGAGACCGGCGAAAAGACTATCTAACACTTAATAATGACAAATGGGCAAACAGACGGATAGACAGCCTTTGATGGAAATCCGTGGATCTATCTGAAAATACTATTTAAAAATTAAACATGCCAGTGTAAGCATGTTTAGTGGGTTGCAAAGCATGCGAGAAGCAGACTTGCTGCAAGTGAGAAATATTTAACCACGAAAAGAGAACTCAACCAAAAACATACTTGATTTTAGATTTGGTCATGCAGAATTTTTTTTTTTTTTTTACACAGTAATCACGACTTATCAAGGCCCGGAAGCCACTCAGGGATAAGGGTTATTGCAAGTACATTACGTTAGTGTGGAGATTTGATGAAGTGTTTATTTAAGGGGGAGGTTCATTAGGAATTTGTTAACGTTGGAATTGAAAATATCCAAGTTGTAGTCCGGTGGGAAGCAGGCAGACGGAACAGAGTTCCACAGGCGTGCAGTTTTAAGAAAGAAGCTTTGTTCATGGAATCCGCGTTTTGATTTAGGCACAGATATAGAGTGGGGGAAATTTTTCACAGTGGATTCAGCTAGACGGGTGTTTTTCGTGAAAGATTGGCAAGGGGGGACCAGAGATTGGAGTTCAGACGAGCACCTGCCATGGAAATAACGATAAAACAAGGACAGGCTCGCAACGTCTCTTCTGTGGGAGAGAGGTTGCAGGGTAGAGAAAAGGGCATCCCCCACTAAGCCACGAAGTCTATTTTGTACTCTGTCAGGGCAGGATAGGCTGTTTTTAGCAGCTCCTGCCCAGATATGGCAACAGTATTCCATCCTTGGACGTACTTGGCTTTTATATAGATAGAGAATTCCATCAGTAGTGAGATATCTTGTGGAGCGGTAGAAGGATCCCGCCATCTTTCCAGCGACCTTGGCAACAGACTTGATGTACGTGTTCCATTTCAGATCAGGAGTAAAGGTCAAACACAGAAGCTTGTCAAAACATGGGGCCTCACCCAGACGAGAGCCATCCATCACAATTGATGCCAGCTGGGGATCAGAGCGTTGATGATGTAAGGATAGGAGTTTGGTTTTGGATGCATTAAAGATAACCAGCCACATCTTCCCCCACTGAACCACACGCTCAAGATCAGAGGAGAGAGAATCTGAGAGAATATCTCTTTAAATGTTAGTTCATGCTGAGAGGTAAAGCCTCAGAAAAATTAATGTTATTATAGCTACAAAGTTCGACTCATCCAGGAATTTTTAAATTTAATGATTGTCTAGATACGGGACATCCTCTAGACAGTAAGCCTAAATCTTCATGAATATGCAGTAGATTGGCATTTTCAAGTGGATGTTGCTTGTTTGAGGTTGTTTTGGCCATATCTACATATATTCCAGCAAATGAGAAGGAAAATCAAGTTTATTCTCTAGACATTTCACGGCCAGTTTTGTTTTCTGGGGTGTGAAAGTCAGTTGGTTTTCGCTTGCCCTCGGAAACAGATTGCCTGTTTGTATTCGGTTGGACTTGTGTTTGGATTTGGTTGAGATAAAAATTCTCATTTGCAAGTCGAAAGAAAGTCAGTAGAGAAAACGAACATTATTGTAATTCCCAAATGAAATAAAACTTTGTTGCTTTAAACTTGTGTTGTGTTGAGTTGTTATTTGGAAGGAGGATACTTCGGTTGCAGCACTGAGCGATACCCCACAATTGACAGCACTGAGCGAGACCCTACAATTGACAGTCCAAAAGAGAGTATGCTACCCCGTGGACTAAATAAAGGATATCCACAAAATTCCGTGAAGATTCTCGAGTTTAACAAGATATACCAGAAGAAGGTTGAAAGTTACATCGACCGAAACGATATTAAAAATACAATTGCGAATTACAAAGCACTTTCTAAATTAATATTTTGCATATTGCAAAAAAAGAAAAAAGAAAAAAAGGAGCTTACTTAGGAATAATAATAATAATAATAATAATAATAATAATAATAATAATAATAATAATAATAATAATGATGATGAAAGGAAACTTCGAATTGAACGCATTGACAAACATTTTTTCTTTTGATGATTAAATGGATACATTTATTTTTAAAATCACATTTTTTGTAGTTGTTGGTAGTGGTCGTAAGCACTCTCGTCACATTTCGAAATTACAAAGATAAAAAAAATCATATTAAAAAATATTCATTTCTTTTAAAATTATCTTTCTGTCTAATCAGTAAAATGCGATTATATTTATATGCAGTTATTTCTTTCAATATTAGACCATATCAAATCACACACACACACACACACACACACACACACACACACACACACACACACACACACACACACACCATGTATATTATATATATTCTGTATATTATGTTATATATTATAAATATATTTATTATATATATTATACTATAGATATTATATATATTAGATATATGTTACAAACATATTTAATATATATATACATAAAATATATATATATAATATAAATATATAATAATATATAATATATATATATATATATATATATATATATATATATACTAGCAAAAGTACCCGTCGTTGACTGGGTTCAAAAACAGCCTACAGAAAATGGACTCTGATTTATGAAAGTATGATTGGTTATGAAAAGGAAGGGTTGTAAATTTGGGTTGAATTTGAGGGTATCAAAACCAAAGCAAAATATAATGAAAGTAAAAATAAAATAGATAAACTCCATAATTTATTATTGCATACCTGTTTACACTGACACACTTATCACAATATTCTGTGGATCTATATTAAAAAACCTTGTTAAACTTTGTGACATATTTCCATTATATGGAGGTCAGGTGCGAACGAACACCCCATAATAAAATATACCATATTTCTTCAAACAGAAACATAATTATCAAAGTATATTTACACAGATAGATATGAAAAGTCTTTATTAAAGTTTGTGCCTATATCCATTCTATGGAGGCCAGGCGCGAACGCAGACCCCACAATTTTATTATACCATCCCTATTTAAGGTAAAACATACTTATCAAACTATTCTTATGTACATCTATATCAGAAACACTTGTAAACGTTTTTTTTAAAACTTTTTAAATTTTTTATTTCCATACCTTGTGGACCAGGCGCGAACGCAGACCCCACAATTTTAATGAACCACTGTTCTGCCAGATCAAACATACCCATTCCTGTGTCTCGATACACCTTCTATCATTATATGTAATCAGTTTTTTAAAATAGTCAACCATATAGGAACCTATTCGTGACCAGACACACACACACACACACACACACACACACACAGAGACATTCAGATTTATATTATAGATATATATTTGAACACTGTTATAACAGCTATGTTGTTCACATGAGTAGGAATTATTTCCCTACGTTTATAACGGTTTGAATTGTATTCATCAGTTAAAGTACTGGGATTTGAGTTAAAAATTACTTGTTCCAGGGTTCGAATCATACAACCGGCTTAAACAATTTCTACCATGAAATTTCCATTAGGAGTAAACGTATACATATTAGGATAATTATTAAATATTTATTATTAAATTCACACACACACACACACACACACACATATATATATATATATATATATATATATATATATATATATATATATTATAAATATGTACGATATATATGCATATATATATATATATATATATATAATCTGAGGTTATTTTTTTCAGAGGTTAAGTAACCAATGAAGTTTAACGAGGTTTATACAAGCGTGCTCAATACCGAAGTAGAGCAAGGTATACCCTTTATTTGTTTTTACATAAGTAGTTATACGTTGCTACACAGTCATGAGCATGTTTCGGTCATTTAGTTACTAGTAACTAGAGACCTACTCATGCGATACAGCTTATACGGAAGCAAAGTTTGCAATGAAAATATCAGGTCTTCCTTGCCACAAGGAGTTAATATCAGAACGTTTCGTCACGTATTGTAAAAATAAGATTTGATTTTATGTAAATAAGACCTAATTGGGATGCGGATTTTTTTTTTTTTTTTTTAATTACATTTTCACCCCAAACAAGGCAAATTGCCACTTTGGTGTAAGGGGCTACTATCAGGGGCAACAACTACTGGGGTACTATGTAGGGATTTGGGCAGCAAGGTGTCGGTTCACGTTACACTTGAACTTCTGCACGTCAGTACTGTTGGGGAAGCAGGGACCTGGAATGGAATTCCAGAGTCTAGCGGTTCTGGGGAAGAAACTATTGGAGTCTGTGTTGATATATAGGAATGAACAGGAAAGGATGAGGCGTTAAAATCTAGATAGAGGTAATGGAAAACTAGAAAGAATAGTACTCGTATGCGTGTGTGATGGCCGCCTTAAATCTTTAACATACTAGTGTGTATAGGTTTAAACAGTAGGGGAACGTGAATTTGACATATCTATGCTAAAAGGGGTTCCAGATTTAATCGAGGTTATTCGGTTATAAAATGCTTTTAATTTGACTAGAATTTTTACATAGTAAGAAAATGTACAACTTTCATTGCCCTCTTGTGTATCCCTACCTCACCACTATCATCTCTACATACATTAGTGAAGAGGTTAAGTGATAAGGAAGAAAAAGAAAGAAGACGCAAAAAAAAGAAAAGAAAGGAAGAATGGAAAAAAGGGAAAATGGAAGAATGAAAAGGGGAAACAATAAATAATTTATTGGTGGTGATTCTTAGGAATGTCTTTTTCCTTCCTATTCGTCCACCATCCCTGTCCACTCACCCACTCTGACTGCCATCCGACAATTTCAAATATTATATCATTCAAAAATTTTCCAAAACAGCATTCCTCCCGACTGTGAAATACACTATTTATACATATATGCACATATTTCTAATCCCTATTCAAGAGAGCAAGAAGTTGAACCTATCTCCACCCACTCTTCTAAGATTTTTGTTTAATTTTTTTTTTTTTTTTTTTTTTACACAGTGATGATCACCATTTATCAAGGCCCGGAAGCCACTCAGGGATAAGGGTTATTGCAAGTACATTACATTAGTGAGGAGATTTGCTGAAGTGTTTACTTAAGGGGGCGGTTCATTAGGAATTTGTTAACATTGGACTTGAACACATCCAAGTTGTAGTCCGGAGGGAAGCAGGCAGACGGAACAGAGTTCCACAGGCGTGCAGTTCTAAGAAAGAAGCTTTGTTCATGGAATCCGCGTTTTGATTTAGGCACAGATATAGAGTGGGGGAAATTTTTCACAGTGGATTCAGCTAGACAGGTGTTTTTCGTGAAAGATTGGCGAGGGGGGACCAGAGATTGGAGTTCAGACGAGCATCTGCCATGGAAATAACGATAAAACAAGGACAGGCTCGCAACGTCTCTTCTGTGGGAGAGAGGTTGCAGGGTAGAGAAAAGGGCATCCCCCACTAAGCCACGAAGTCTATTTTGTACTCTGTCAAGGCAGGATAGGCTGTTTTTAGCAGCTCCTGCCCAGATATGGCAACAGTATTCCATCCTTGGACGTACTTGGCTTTTATATAGATAGAGAATTCCATCAGTAGTGAGATATCTTGTGGAGCGGTAGAAGGATCCCACCATCTTTCCAGCGACCTTGGCAACAGACTTGATGTACGTGTTCCATTTCAGATCAGGAGTAAAGGTCAAACACAGAAGCTTGTCAAAACACGGGGCCTCACCCAGACGAGAGCCATCCATCATAATTGATGCCAGCTGGGGATCAGAGCGTTGATGATGTAAGACCTATGGAATTTAAAAAATCGCCCCATTTTCGTATTTTTACTTTTACAATTATATTTCAACCAATTACATATCTCAATATTACATTAAACCTCCGTGTTTTTTTTTTTTAAATTTAAGCAATTATTTTTTTTATCCAAATTATTAAAATGAGTGATTTATTTTCTAAATAATAAAATACATCCTCTGATTCTAGTTTATATATATATATATATATATATATATATATATATATATATATATATATATATATATATATATATATATATATATATATAAAGTAATGTGATTTATAATTTAAAAATTTAAAAAAATTTTAAAATTTAAAAATCAAAATTTAATTAGATTAAAAATCAGTTTCATAAGAAGGAACAACAACAAAGTCAATTATCTGTACGATCGTTTCGGAAATCCGTGCTTTTTATTTGTGGTATACATGAGGTCACGTAGAACAATTATACATAGTTTTTTTGTTAAGCACGGTCTCCTCATCAGCAAATTTAGGAGGATTTCTATTGAATTGAAAAGACACCAAAAATAAACCTAGCATTAAAAGTAAGGCAGATGAATCTGAAAAATTGAAGTAAAAGGTTTGGATTTAAAATTTATAAGAAAATTAATAAGAAAATTGGTATAGGTTAGAGATAGAAATGAGTAGAAAAAAAAAATATTTTTTTGAATTTACATAATAAATTTGATTTAAAAATATATAGATATATAATTACCTTTTGGTTTTTCTTTTTTTGAAATCAGGAACTGTATTTAAAGTAGTCATTTAGATGTTTGCTATAGCTTTTTATTTTATTGAATGATGAATTTTAAAAGGGCGACGCTCGTGCAGTAAATTGTTTCCGTTAGCGTATTTTGATTTAAAGACGCTACAGTTAATATCTATAGAGAGAGAGTTTTTTTTTTTTTTTTTTTTTTTTTTTTTGCAAGTTTTTAAGGGGAGATAATTTTCATGGCTTTATTTATTATTTGATTTACGAGTCTAAGGGCGGTAATTGGTTCAACTTAATTTATTAAAAAAAAAAATCTATTTTTACTAATGAGTAATTTTTAATGATTTAAGGTGGTTTATATTTATTAAATTTAAACCAACGTTTATGATTACATGATAAAAAGAAAAACCAAAAGGTAATTATATATCTATATATTTTTAAATCAAATTTATTATGTAAATTCAAAAAAATATATATTTTTTCTACTCATTTCTATCTCTAACCTATACCAATTTTCTTATTAATTTTCTTATAAATTTTAAATCCAAACCTTTTACTTCAATTTTTCAGATTCATCTGCCTTACTTTTAATGCGAGGTTTATTTTTGGTGTCTTTTCAATTCAATAGAAATCCTCCTAAATTTGCTGATGAGGAGACCGTGCTTAACAAAAAAAACTATGTATAATTGTTCTACGTGACTTCATGTATACCACAAATAAAAAGCACGGATTTCCGAAACGATCGTACAGATAATTGACTTTGTTGTTGTTCCTTCTTATGAAACTGATTTTTAATTTAATTAAATTTTGATTTTTAAATTTTAAAATTTTTTTAAATTTTTAAATTATAAATCACATTACTTAATATTGAATTAGCTCTAGGACATTTAACTATCGAGCTTATTATATATCTAAATTACAACGAGCATTTCCTGTATTTTAATTAAACTAGTAATTTCACTATTACATTAAAATACACTTAGCTCTTTAGACTATTATTCTAATCTCCTTTAAATTATATATATATATATATATATATATATATATATATATATATATATATATATATATATTTCTGGTTAAAATATATTAATAAGGTGTAGATATATATATATATATATGTATATATATAAATATATATATACATATGTATATAAATAAATATATATATAAATATATATATAAGTATATGAATAAATATATATATATATAAATATATATATATAAATATATATATATGTATATATATGTATATACATATGTATATATATGTGTATATATATGCATATATATGTATATACATATGTATATATATATGTATATACATATGTATATATATGTGTATATATATGTATATATATGTGTGTATATATATGTATATATGTGCATATATATGCATATATATGTGTATATATATGTATATATATGTGTATATATATATGTATATATAAATATGTATGTATATATGTATATATATATGCCCATATATATATGTATATGTATGCGCATATATATGTATATATATATGTATATATAGATATGTATATATATATGCATATATAGGTATATATATATATATATATATATATATATATATATACTATTAGGCGACTCTCTGTTGCTCGATCGAAATATTATATTTTAATTCATGCAAATAGAAAAAGTAGGCTTTTAATATAAATGTTAGAGCGAAAAAGCTCAACTTGAGTGTTGTAACCAACATCCAGTTTACGATTTCCGGTTGCGCATGAGTACATTAACAAATAATCACCGCGACAATAAAACGTTTTCAGCGTCCCAATTGTGTACGTTTTCAGCGTCCCAATTGTTTTTTTTTTCGCGTTTAAATTTTCCGAATAGACAATTGTTGATACTTTCTGCATTTTTCACATCGTTCATTTTTGTATTATGTTTAAGTTGTTTTAACGCAATATTCTTACAAATAAATCTACTTTAACCCGTTTACATCCATAAGAGCATTTTACCCACCGCCTACATGTTTTTTTTATTTATTCTCTATTTTTTATACACCTTTCTTAAAAAAAACATTCATACATTTGCTTCTACACTACCAACATAAATAAATAACCCCGAAAATATGTTTTTTTTTAAAATTGTGTTATAAATAAATAATCAACGCGACAATAAAACGTATTGTTTTACTGTGTACGTTTTCAGCGTCTCATTTTTTTTTGCGTTTCAATTAAAAGATATATCAACATTTAAATTTAACTTTAAGTATTATGGTATCTGTTCAGTGCATATTTACCTATAAGTATGGCAAATCACTTGTTATTGAATTGCTGGAAGTTTAAAAAAAAAAACAATTATAAATAGAACGACTCAGAGAAATTTTTCTATATTCTTTTTTCATTTTAATATACTTTCATAGAAATGTTTCTGTTATGCCACAAAAAAACTATTTTCTTTACGTCACAAGTGTCACACTCATATAATAATTCCATAGCTAATATAACATACTGACTCAACGGGTCACGGGTAGTCTCATATATATATATATATATATATATATATATATATATATATATATATATATATTTGTTAATTGTATTAATTTTGAATCCTCCGTTGTGTCCTTTTTAAAAAACTGAAATTATAACTTCAGAAGAGGTAATTAACTACTTAGAATAACAAAGAAATATTGCAAAACGAAAATGATTAAATTACAAAATAGCACTAAAATGACGTCACAATATTTTGAAATAACTATTTGGAATCTGAAAAGTGTGCATGATGACAAGATAACAAGATAACAACAGCATTAGGCCATCCTTAAGTCCAACACTTTCCCGCATTGGGCAGCAACAACGCGCTAGCACAAGGTTCTTGTGAAAATATTAGGTAATCGATATCGGTATTTGTCCTGATCTTAATTTTTTATGCACAATATTTTTTTTACAGAGATTTTACGTACGTAATCTAACTTCTCTTTGTGTTTTATATTGGAAGTCAATAAGTAGCGATTAAGTTAACTAGTATGAATTTTTGCGAGGGTCATATTAGTACATGTCAGGATAAGCTGGTAGCAAAGTTGCAGATGAGGGTTCAAAAGTTAGACAAAACGCGCTAGAAATGCAAAGAAACAATATGACGATAGAAAGGATGTCACATGTTTGATTGGCTGGTTGTTTTTGTTTTACGGCATATCAACCCTTTTCATATTATTTGATGCCGAATCCAAAGATTTTGAAGGAAGATTTTTTTAATAGAATATTTGTTGTTTTCAAGTCAGTTTCTATTTAACCCATAGTTGGGACCCTAACAGGTACTACCACTCCGGGTCAGAGTGGACCTGGGAGCAATGGCAATTAAAGGGTGGCTCCACACTCCCCAAAGCCCACAAGCTGGGGCCTCACCACTGGACATAGTTTAACTTCATATCCAGGACGTCACATGTTTGAGGAGAGAACAGAGAGTTCTGGGCAGTATTTCGGAACGCGAAAATGAATTAGAAATCTAAGTGAATGATGCATCGAGACTCTGTCCGTGCGTCGCCCATCGTTAAGATTAATAACTGTGCAGATCTGTAATCGGACGTATCTTAGCGTTCGCTCGGCTTTGCTAAGAACATGACGTCAACCGCTCGGGTTTGCCTGTAATCTGACGTAAGGCACCGATCAGTCAATAACAATGCACGGCAACGAGCAGACGACTTTCGGATAAATATTGAAAGAGAAAAAAAACAAAACAAAACAAAAAGCAAAAACTAAACAAAACAAAAATAAACAAACAAAAAAGAAACTAGATATTACATGGAAAGCATGGAGACTAATAGCACTATGAATTTAGTAATGTTAGACAAGCAACTTCAGACATCCGGAGAAGTAGTTGTTCTTTTATTTTATCAAAAGTAAGAAATTAATCGACCCCCCCCCAAATTGCATTACATGTGGCATGATGCATCATTGCAAAAAGAGGGTCCGTAGCGACCGATGTGGCTGGAGGTGCACAAACCTTTCCCCCAGTTTTTTTTTTTGACAAAATCATTCGCAATTGAACCTTTTTTAAACCTCTTCTTGCAATTTCCTTTGAAACACACACACACACACACACACACACACACACACACACACACACACACACACACACACACACACACACACACACACACACACACACACACACACACACACACAATTTTAAACAAAACAAAAATACTTGAAAATAAAACATTACTTCTTTGAATATTATCAAAAACCTTTGAAAGACAAAAAAAAAAAAAAAAAAATTACATAATTTGTTTGAAAAAAAAAAAAACAAAAGATTTTTTGTTTGATAAACATTATCTATAAAAATTGAATACAAAAAAAAATGGTTACAGAAAATTCCCTCTCCTCCAACATAAAAATATTTTTGTCATGAAACATTAAATGATTAATAAAACAAAATTACGGTAGGTTATTTTTTTCTTATTTTTTATTTCTACGATTCTCATTGATTTTACTATTTTTCTGTTTCATAGATTTGATCATCGGCGACGCTATGCTTAATCCGGCGGTTGACGTTATGCTTCAAACAAAGTCGAGCCAATAGATACGTTCGGTTCAAAATCTGCACCAGTACCAAAACATTAATTAAATAAATACTTAGTTCCATGGTCTCTCTCCAATTAAGCAATCTCTCTATGTAAATAAAACCTTGAAATCTTAACAAGTTTTTAAAATTGAGGAGAATAAAACATGATTTGCATTTTTTTTAATTATATTTATGAAAACAATTTATAAAATTCGAAGAAAAATCGACTTTTATGAATTTTTTGTTTAGAAAGACGGCCATACATGTAATCATGTTATTAGTAGCTAAAATTCTGTAAAAAAATTTGTAAGAATTTTTTATTATGGACAGTCTGACTGTTTGACAGACCTGCCTTGCTAGGGCTTCAGTCATGACGTCATTTTTCAGTGTAAGGGTCTGAATATATATTTATGATGGGTACGGTTGAATCAGTTTCCTCCAGAGGAGGACATGTCATAGGAATATTAAATTCACAAGCGGTCAGTCGATTGTATATCCCGATCAGGGGAGATGACGACGTTAGGTTTTTGTAGTTCTAGCAGGGAAATGTTGAAGTCACCCTACATACGTCTGGTATTCTCAAATAGTCACTTATCTGGTACTGACCAGGCTCAACGTTGCTTAACTTCTATGATCTAACAAGAACCGGTGTGTTAACGAGATTTTATGCTATGAGAGACGAGCATATTCGGAAAAAAATTACTCGGAAAAGATCCATATCTCCAGATCGAAGGCTTAAAAGCAGAAGTATCGAGAAATTAATTCCATTATTTAAGAGTTCCAAGAGTTTCCTACTAACAGGCGCACGTACGTATACTTTTAACCCGTCGACCAGTAACCTGTAATCGAGTCTCTCAACGAAATAGCATCTGGCTTCAAAGATCTCTATTTAAAACCAATTATACCGTTTTTGAAAATCTTTGAAGTCGCCTTGAATAATTTTATTGAAGCAAAAAAAAAAAAAAAAAATAAATAAATAAAAAATTAAAAAATAATCAAATCATGAACGGATTTCCTTTTGCAGAAACGACCGTTCAATATACGCCGTTGTTTAAGTATGAAAATCTTATTTTGAATTTAGCGTGTCAAACCGACGATCGACCGACAGACACAGTCTCTTACACAAATGTACAGCGGCAGCTAAAAAGGCAATTTCAAACTTAAGTTTAAAAGAACGACGAAAATGCCATTTTAAACGTAAGCTGGACAAATCAATGAAAATGCTATTTCAAATTTAATCGTAACCTAAATGTTATTTCAAACTTAAGCGTGACTGACCGAAAATTCTATCACAAGCGCAAATGTTAAAGAGTAAAAATGCTATTTCAAACTTAAGCGTGTCGAATCGAAGAAAATGTTAATTCAGACTAAAGCGTAACAGATCAAAAATACTATTTTAAACTTAAGCGTTACAAACAGACAATGATGCTATTTCAAAATGAAACGTGACAGACATTGAAAAATGCTATTTCAAACTTAGGTGTGACAGACTAAGAATGCTACTTGAAACTAAAGCCTGGCAGATCGGACATATTACAAATTGAAACGTTACAGACCAAATATAGTTATTTCAAACGGTAACGTTACAGACTAAAAAAATGCTATTTCACACTGTAGATCGACATATCGATCGACTGAAATATGCTTGGCCTCCTATCAAGTAAGGTACGGCCATCTACGGCCATCTGTGTACCTGGCGATAAAAATGCTATTTTAAACTGAAGCATTACAGACCGAGTGTATTCGAAGCATGCGTTGGCGCATCTAAAAATACAAGCCCCACCCCCAAAGAAAGAAAGAAAGAAAAAATTCAAATAGCAACACAAAATCGTCGCTATTCTGATACTGTCCAGAACGTACCGAGATACGCTAAGAGTCACGCTCGAGCGGGAAAATGCGAAGTGCAAGATTCGCGTCATTGGTTGGGGAAATGTACGGTTATTATATTGCACTTTCTAGGCAATAATTACCGACAGTCAGCTGCGTCGAAAACGCATCTGGTGTCAGCCATTTTGCTTGAAGCAAAGCCAAAACAAACAAACACGCAAATAAACAACCGCTTCGTTCGAAACCGAATAACGTTTAAGATAAAGATTACAAAGTTCCTAACAAAGTGACGTACCGATGACGACGACGACGACGACGACGATGACGATAATGATGACGATGACAATGATGATGACGATGACGATGATAATGATGCATTTCAATACATACAGGTCCTGGGTATAGCCCACAAAAGTTTATGATGCCCCAAATCGGAAGCTTTGGAGTAATGTTAAGTGGCATTATTCACAGAAAAGATCCATACCGCCACATCGAAGACTTTATATAAAAGAAGCACTGAGAAATATTATCGATTAATTCCATCATTATTTTAAAAGTTCCAAGAATTTCCTACTCACAGGCGCACATAATTATACTTTCAACGCGTCGACCAGCAACCTGTTATCAAGTCTCTCAACGAAATCGCACCTGGTTTCCACGATATCATAAATCTATTTAAAACCAATTATACCGTTTTTGAAAATCTTTGAAGTCGAGATGAATAATTTTCTTGTGGCAAAAAGGAATTTGTCAAATCAAGAACTGATCTTCTTTTCAGAAACGACCGTTTCATATGCGTCGTTGTTTAAGTATAAACTGAACATGTCAAACCGACGATGGACCGGCAGACAGAGTCTCTTATACAAATGACAGTCAACAAACCGGAAGTCTAAGACTCGAGTTTAGCTCTCATTTGGGCTCATCAGCCAGACATATCCGCACCCGGGATTTGAAACCCGAGCATCCTGCATGCGAAGCAAACACTCTGCCAACTGAACAAACGCGCCGCACACAAAAAATTCTATTAACCAACATAGATCAAGCAAACCGCGGCGCAATCAGTTGCTCAGTTGGCAGAGTATTTGCCTCGCATACAGGAGGCTCGAATTTCAAATCCCGGGTGCGGATATGTCTGACTGATGTCTGTCTTGGGTTAGTTTTTCCATAAGTTTCCATAAGTAATCGAATTGTTTGAGGGAGACCTTCAGATTGTCTTTGAACCGTTTCCGCTGTCCTCCTGCCGATCTTTACCTTCAGACAGCTCACCATTAAGGAGCTGTTTTGAAAGCTTTGAATTAGGCATATGGCATATATGACCTGCACACCGAACCTGGCACTGCTGTAAGATAGTATGTACTGACGGAAACTTTGGACGGAAACTAGAACCTCTGTGTCTGATATCTCATTTTGTTACTTGATTTTTAACAATCTACAGAGGCAGGTCTTATGGGAAATGTTTTGTTTCTTGGCATTTCTGACATATACGGTCCAAATTTCAAAAGCATACATAGGATGATAAGAAACACAGCTCAGAATTTTGGTCTGCAGCCGAATTCCTTTACGCTCTCACACAATGGTTCTGAGACGTCCAAAGGCAGCACCAGCCTTGGTTATCCTGCAGTCGACTTTGTCGTCTATGTGTACTGCCCTTGACAGAATACTGCCCAAGTAAGTGAACTTGTCCATAGCTTTTAAGTTGCTTCCACGAATCGAGATATGGAGCTCAACATATATTTTTCCCGGAACAAGCTGGTACATTACTTCGATCTTCTTTAGTCAAACCGCAATTGTCGCATGCCTAAAAAAAAACAAAAACACCCCCCCCCAAAAAAAACGACATGTTTGGCTCTGTGTTGGCATTGAGGGTAAAATCACAAGCAAACAGAAGATCTCGTATTAAGTTATACAATTTCTTGTCTGTCCCTTAATTGATGCTTACTTCGAGGATTTTTGACGTTGAATGCATCAGTCATCGAAAACCTCTCCATCAGCTATGACACAAACCATCATCCAGTCGTAAAATTGTTTGCTGATTGAAATGAATTTGCCAGGACATCCAAATTTGGCCATAATTCTCCATAGACCTGCCTGATTTACAGCGTCGACAAATGTGTAAAGGTCCTGGCATTGTTCCTGACATTTTCCTGAAGTTGATGAGCAGCAACTACCATGTCAACTGTATCACGCCCATACGAAAACCACATTGATTTTCCGGGAGGAGGCTATCTTCTAGATGTTTGGTTAAATGATTGAATAGCAGGCTTGCAAAAATTTTACTATGGTTGTCGCAGCTCCGTCCGTTTTCTTTCATCTTGTATATATGCACTACGGATACATCTTTGAATTTTAAGGGATTAGATCTTTCGTCCAGAATGAAAGAAAAAGCTCGTGTAGCTTTTATGTCAATGATCATATTCTTATATATCTCTGAGAGTATGCCATCAGAGCTTTGCCACAAGAAAGCTGTTTTACAGTTTTCTCAGCTTCCTGGATGGTGGGCAACTCTTTAAGAGTTTGATTTGTTTCGATTTGTGGAAGTTGTGTGATCGTCTCATCACTTATTGAAGACCTGTCCATAACAGAGTTGAAGTGCTCTGCCCACATAAAATATTGGTACGCTCTGTTATCAGTTTCGTTTCATTAGCAGTGAAGTGTCGGCAGCCTGTGGCCCATGTATCGTTTTAAGAATCTCGTGGAGTCATGCATATCTGCATATTTCTGTATTTTCCGAGATTTATCATTGACACACACACACACACACACACACACACACACACACACACACACACACACACACACACACACACACACACACACACACACACATAGTAAAGCAACTGGCCCTGACCGTATTCCGATTAAAGTGTTCAAAATACTTCAACCAGAACTAGCACACATACTTACAAAGCTGTTTAAATGTTGTCTTAAAGAGAAATACTTACCAACACCCGGAAAAATCTTATCAGTCAGCTCCGTATTTAAAAATCAGTCATTCTCGGTACAGACCGATCAATCTCAGTGACATGCAATATGGTTTCCGTTCTCCTAAATCTACAGCTGATGCGCAATCTGTAATAGCTCACAGGATTAGCGAATTTCTCGACAAGGGCTTTGTTTCTAGGGCAACTGCTCTTGATATATGAAAGGCTTTTGATAGAGTATGACATAGAGGTCTACTTCACAAGATCTCCAGCTACGGAATAGCTGGAAATGTTTTCTTGATTATTAAATCCTTTCTCTTTTGAGAGGTTTATAAGGGTAGTGGTTGATGGGCAAAAATTAGAAGCTCAAAGTATCAATGCTGGCGTCCCTCAAAGTTCAATCATGCGCCTAACTATTTTTTTGATCTTCATCAATGACCTCCCAAATCACATTCTTAGATCATTCGTAGACATTTATTAGACGACACTACCATCTATGGCAACACTTCAAAAGCCGGAAATGATCAAGACCTACGATTCTTTCCACTGATCTTGAGAACGTGGTGCAAGTAGGAAAAAGGTGACTGGTTAATTTTAATGTATTTAAAACAAAGTTTCTCTCTTTCCATCATCTGACGCCAATTGAAAATAATAGCTCTCGTCTTGGAGAAGCACCAAGTTTTGACAAGGTTTTGGGTCTAACCCTAACCCTAACCCCTAAACCCTAAACCCTAACCCGACCTTCACTTCTCATCTGAAATGGAGCACATACATCAAATCCGTTTCTAAAGTCGCCGGGAAAATAGTTGGATTATTCTACCGCTCCAGTAGACATCTCACTGTCGATGCAATTCTCTACCTGAATAATTAATTGTAGGTAGAGACCGTTTCATACCCTCGAAAAAGTTCCAGCAAAAACCTAACAGAAATCCGTGGTTCTTTTCAGAATGCTTTGCTGCCATTGCGCACAGAAATCACTTTTTCCATTGCTTCCAACGTAATAGATGTACTGAGACTAAAGCCGCTTGCAGGACTGCCAGCAACAACTGTAAAAAGTAATAAAGAACGCGAGAGAGTTGTATGCTCAGTCCGTCAAGTTTAAAGTAGCTGAGCAGCGGCTTGGTTCCCACCTGTTTTGGCAAATAGCAAACAGAATCCTGAACAGAAGCGTGTGCTCTATCCCAACTATTATCAATGGGCCCGAGGTAATCTCGTCAGCATCAGACAAACTCTTTGCCAAGAACTTTGCAGCTAATTCTACCCTTTGCGACCAAGCTCGCCAACCCCCAATATTTCCTCCTGTATCAGAAAACACGCTATGTGATATACAAATATATGTATGTGATGTTGCCAAGCTAATCAAAAACCTTGATTCCAGTAAAGCAACCGGCCCTGACAGTATTCCAATTAGAGTACTCAAAAAACTTCAACCAGAACTAGCGCCCATGCTTACAAAACTGTTGAAACGTTGTCTTAAGGAGAATTGCTTCCCATCACCCTGGAAAATCTAATCAGTATACCCTGTATTTAAGAATTCAGGTGATCGCTTATCTCCCTCTCAGTACAGACCAATAAGTCTCCTGTGCGTCGTAAGCAAGTTGCTGGAATCTGTGTTAAATACAAAAGTAATCAAACATCTCAGCAAAAACAACCTTCTTAGTGACACGCAATATGGTTTTCGTTCTGCTAGATCTACAGCAGATGTGCTTACAGTTATATCTCATAGGATTAGCGAATCTCTCGACGGAGGCTACCTTTCTACGGAAATTGCTCTTGACATATCAAAAGCCTTTGATAGGGTATGGCATAAAGGTTTACTTCACAAGGTCTCCAGCTATGGTATAGCTGGAAATGTCTTCTCAATTAGTAAATCATTTCTCTCTGATAGGTTCATAATAGTAGTAGTTTATGGGTAGAAATCAGAAGCTCACAGTATTAATGTTGGAGTCCCTCAGGGGTCCATTCTGGGTCCAACTCTTTTCCTGATCTACATTAATGATCTTCCAAATTACACCCTTACATCATTCGTAGACATTTATGCAGATGACACTATCATCTATGGCAACACATCAAAGGCCGTAAATGATCAAGTTCTCTCCGATTCTCTCTCCTCTGATCTTGAACACGTAGTACAATGGAGAAAGAAATGTCTGGTAACTTTTAATGCATTTAAAACAAAGCTTTTATCTTTACATCATCAACGCTCTGATCCTCATCTGGTATCATCTGACTTTAGCAAATAGGGTGCATACCTTTATAAGTATTTGCTAATATTTTCTCTCCTCTGATGAGATGGTAGACATCGAAACCCTATAGGTTAAGGAGGTTAATTTTCTAAAGCATTCTTTGTCTTGCTTAAAATAAAAAAAATTCGTTGATATGAAAATCAACCACTTCACTTCATTTCAATGAGAGTTTTTTGAAATTCATTGAATTACAATTTAATTTATTTGCTCTATCTTGCATATCGAGCAATTCTTGTTTAGATGTGAAAACTAATAGAATATTACTGCCAGTAATATTTTGTAAACCTACAATCTCACGTTTCCATAACAACTGATTGTTAAATAAAAACTATTCTGAAGTATATATAAATACATATATATACATACATATACATATACATACATTTATATACATACATATATATACATAATATATGCATATATAAATAGATAAATATATATATATATATATAGATACATATATATATAAATACATATGTATACATATATATATATATATATTCAGAATATATATAGTATATATATACATATATATATATATACATATATACGTACATATACATGCATATATTTACATACATATATACATAATATTTTAACATATATATACATACATATATGCGTACATACACATATATATTTATATGCATACATATATACATATATATTTTAATATATATACATATTTTTATATGCATACATATATACATACATATATATGCATACATATATACATACATATATATGCATACATATATACATACATATATATACATATATATATATATATATATACAAATATTTATATACCTACATAGATATATACATATAAGTACATACATATGCGTACGTATATATATATATATATATATATATATATATATATACATATATACATAAACGTATGCATACATATATATACATATATACATATACGTATGCATACATATATATACATATATAAATATATATACATACATATATACATATGGTGATTGTCACTTCTTGACAGAAGAAGACCATCTTTCTCTTGCTTTATTGTTGATTACTCAATTATTCTCATGTATTTTTGAATATATATATATATATTTATTATTATAATTATGTACACATATATACATTTATACACACACACACACATACACACATATATACATGTGGAGATGTGATCAAGAATGCATCAATTCCTATTTTCTGTGCGAACGAAGGTGGCTCTTCAGACCAGCCCTGCTTTTACACAGTCTGTTACTTAAACTGAAATTAAACGGTGCTGCTCTGCTGTGGACGCTCATATGACGCTTTATGCCTCCACTCGATTTACAGACCACAGAGCAAACAGAACATCTACAAAGTTTACCCCATCAAAGAAAGATTGATCTCCATTTGAACGTTTGTGGCTAGCCAGGCCAGCTCCGGATAAAGTCATTTTACCGCATAAATCACAGGTGTGGTTCTGCATGACATCCTCCGACAGACCTGATATATCTGACAGATTTTTCTTCCGGATATTACGCTTAATTTTTGCATGCTCATATTTTTTCTTCTCAAAACTATCACAACCATGATAGACTAAGGAGCGCCACTTTTTACGATCATTGGAAGCACTTTCCCAACTGAACACGTCAATACCAAGGGCTTTAAGATTATCTTTGATGCTATCCTTAAAGCGTTTCCTCGGTTTATGTTGTGGACGCTTTCCTTTTGTAATTTCACCATAGAACAGGCGCTTTGGCAATCTATCGTCGTCCATCCTTGTCAGATGTCCAGCCAACCTCATCTGGTTGCGTATAATCAACTTCTCGATACAAGGTACATCAGCCCGCATGAGAACATCCACATCAGATATAAAAGTGCTCCACCTGATGCACAGAATGTGTCTCAGGAATTTCTGGTGCACTCTCTCCATGACTTTTATGTGTCTACCATAAGTTGTCCAGGCCTCAGAAGCGTAAAGCAGGGATGGTAAAATACAAGATTTATAGACACTGATCTTTGTATGAATAGTTATACCCTTGTCAGACCATACTCGCTTCTCTAAGCCACCAAAAGCCTTAGTGACACGCTGTATCCTATAGTTGACCTCAGCATCCAGGGTTCTATCTCTGGCGAGAGTACTACCCAAATACACAAATGTGTCAACCACGGCAAGTCTCTGGTTGTTGACAAAAATATTTAGTTCCACATACAAACTACCGGGTGGAGGTGTGAACATGACCTTAGTCTTCTTAAGACTAATAGTAAGCCCAAAAGACGCACAGGCCCCCGAAAACAGATCCATGATACCCTGCATATCCCTCTCACCAAGGGCCACGAGATCGGCGTAATCCGCATAAAGCAATTCACGAACCAGGTGCTGAAAGGTCCTTGTGGAAGCATGAAAACGACGAAGATCAAAGACCCTACCTGTGGTTCTGAAACGCAAACACCTAGAGAACATTCCCTAAAGGCATACGATAACATAGTTGCAAAATAAATTGAAAAAAGTGTAGGTGCTAGGATATCACCCTGCTTCACACCATTGTCAACCGATATGGGTTCCGACAGGCATCCGTTGAAGTTCAGGCGAGCGTTGATATTAGTGTGGAGCTCCCTGAGTAATCGTATAAATTGAGGTGGGCATCCCAACTTTCCCAGAATTATCCATAGGGCACTTCTGTTCACCGTATCAAAAGCCTTAGTCAAATCAACAAAAACCTGATAAAGCGGAACACAGTGTTCAGTACATTTCTCCTGCAACTGCTGAGCAAAGAAGATAATGTCCGTGGTTCCTCTGCCCGGACGAAAGCCACTTTGGCTTTCTGGAATGACGGATGGACAAATATACTTTAACAATCTATTGAGTAGAACTCTGGAAAATACTTTGCCAACTGCTTCCAACAAACTTATCCCACGATAACTTCCACAGTCGGTCCTGGGCCCCTTTCCCTTGTACAGTGATATAAGAATTGCATCAACCCAATCCTGATAGACGGGAACACCCCTCCAGACATCAGTGATAAGATGAAGAATTTCATGAACAAATTTATCACTCCCATGTAAGAGGACTTCCACAGGAATACCATCAAGCCCTGGAGCTCTCCCAACGTATATATATATATATATATATACATATATAAATATATATGCATACATATATACATATACATACATATATACGTACATATACATATATTCATATACATGCATACATATATACATACATATTTTAACATATATATACATATATTTATATACATACATATATATACATACATACCATACATACATATATACATATGTATATATATACATATAAATACATACATATGCATAGATACATATATATACATATATATACATATATACATATGCATACATATATACATATATATACATATATACAGATACATACATATATACATATGCATACATATATACATATATATATATACATACATATATACAGATACATACATATATGCATCCATACATATATATACATATATATACATACATATATAAATACATATATATAAATACATATATATACACATATATATATATACATACATATATATATATAAATACATATATATACATATATATATATAAATACATATATATACATATATAAATACATATATATATACATACATATATATAAATGCATATATATACATATATATATATAAATACGTATATATACATATATATATATATAAATACATATATATATACATACAAAAATATACATACATATATACATGCATATATATGCATATGAATGTATATATATATATGCACACACACACACACACACACACACACACACACACACATATATATATATATATATATATATATATATATATATATATATATGCATACATACATGCATATGATGGCAACAACTCGTTCTCGAGTATTGCCATAACTTTATATATCTCTGGCTCAAATGACGCAAACATGAGTAGTAGTCTTGCACATCCATTGATGATCGGATCTAAGCTGTGGTGCCTGTAAAGCCTACCAGGCCAGACTCTGGAAGTTCCAGAGCCTTTATTTCCACTGACGCCCATATATGCATCAGTCCTTATTGAATGTCCTTTTGCCGTTTCAGGCTACAGCCAGCCTTTTTGTAATCGAGATGCACACTGATAGCAAAATGGGTATTCCATTGTATATCAAGTAATGCATGTGCTTGAAGATTTTATAGTGAGGAAAGACTTTGCACCGAGACAATCCCACTCTCGAAACAACTGCCACATTGAACCAAAAAGAAGAGCAAGTCAACATCATTGGAAGCAGCAGTCGCGACACGTTTTGTATCAGGGTTTTCCTTCTCCTAGAGAGGTTGCCTTCACCATGGCTTACGGGAGCCCTCTCCACCCACCATG
Source organism: Euprymna scolopes (assembly GCF_053919585.1). Taxonomy (NCBI): domain Eukaryota; kingdom Metazoa; phylum Mollusca; class Cephalopoda; order Sepiida; family Sepiolidae; genus Euprymna; species Euprymna scolopes. The sequence goes on along the minus strand of NC_136493.1, from coordinate 130,742,488 downwards.
CCATTTGATCCAGGCACCAGAGCATACTCCACGCGCCGGTGGATCATATATATATATATATATATATATATATATATATATATATATATAAATAACAGTAGAAACTTATAAATATATTGCCACATATTACCTTTCAGTTTACCCCCCCCCCAAATTATAAGTGAATTTATAGCCGTCATTTACTATTTAGGTGGCACCAATCAAAATCAAAATCACCCACTCCATAGAAAATAGACACCCTAAAAACCGTTAAAATAAATTACCACGAAGCAATAATACACCCCCTATTTGACCATAATAATATACCCCTGAATCTCAATACTATGTTAAAGACCATATATAATCTTATATATCATACTATATATAATAGACTTCTCCTTATTTATTTAGAATTCAATAAAGCTTCCCCCAACATTCTATAATTCCTCTTAATCTCTTTCGTCCCTAATGAACCTTTAGCTAGACGCCGCATCTTCCCCATGCTATATAGCATCTTCTCTACTCTTCTGATGAGAAGCACTAGGTTTCGAAATGCCCTGGCATAAAGAGTCCCTTCTATTCCCCAAATTTTGCCTGTATTCCATTATTAAATAAATGATCCTTTCTATATCTACCAATATATAGTTTTGTGTCTTCATTTCATACTCTTGTTGTCATATATATATATATATATATATATATATATATATATATATATATATATATATATATGCATACATATATGCATATACACATACATATATATATATATATAAATATATATACATGCATATATATTCTGTCCCACCCCTTATTTATCCCTTTTATCTAATTTATGCCTAGGAGAAATATAATTTAGAAGTTTATTTTGGTCTTCTTTTCGAAAGTTTCTTTTTAATGGTCTATGTTTAAACTATAGTGAGGGGGGGAGAAACAAAACTAAACCCTCAGCAATCAATTATGGCACTACATTCAGTGTTATTCAAAAGTGTTTTAAAATTATGTATCATAAAAATCTTATATATATATATTTATATATATATATACGCACATATATTCACACATATATGCATACATACATATATACGTACATATATACATATATATACATATATGTATATCCATACATATCTATACATACATATATATGCATACATATATATATATACATGTATAATAATACATATATATACACATATATATACATATGTACACACACATATACACACACACACACACACACACACACACACACACACACATATATATATATATATATATATATATATATATATATATAGGTGAAATCCAATTTTAGCGTTACAAATTCCAGAGAATTATTTGAGGATGGACACTATTGCCAAACGAATTATTCCGTACAAATGTAAAATAAATGTTTAATAATATTTTCGTTTGTTTTACATTATTCTGTTTAAATCTTTTTCAATAAGTTTTTCGTTTGTTTTATTTTAATTTATTCCGTTCAAAAATGTAAAATGGAGAGGGAAAATCCCCTCCCCCCACTTTCAAGGGCAGGTCACTCACAAAGAAAAGAAAATGGACCAATCAGATTAAAGGATGACTTTATGATTAAGGAGAAGCGGACATTTTTATTTTTCAATTTACATGTCGATAAGGTAAACAAAATGACCGGCTTCGATATTTTGTTCTACGCTTACAATGGTTAATTTAAAAAAAATACTATTTAGCACAATATAATTCGTTTGGCAATAGTGCCCATCCTTAAATAATTCTCTGGAATTTGTAACGCTAAAATTTGATTCTACCTATAATATATAAGTAGAATCCAAACATAAAGCGTTACATAGAACCAAGAACATTGAAGACGCATATCTATAAGTTTTCTAACCTTCTCCATCCCCCCCATTACTGCCATCATCATGACTCTTCCGCACCCCCCAAAAGAGTGAGACCAAACAGCCAAGTAAGGCCAAAAAGGAAGGAGAGACCGAGGAGAGAGCACTGGTCAAACCTCCGCTGGATAAGTGCGAAGAGAACTGGGACCTTGGGGAGGTTTATTGCCACTCAAATTCTAGTGAAGACCAATAACTGCTGCCAACAAGAAATCAATGACAAGCAGCTGTTGCAATAATTCAAATTTATTTGCAAATACTATCGAAAGAGGTGGAGAGTACTGGAAACCTGGGGAGACTTATTGTCACTCAGCTTCCACAGGTTGTTTTCAAGGAGAGATCTTTGATAACCTACGTGAAAGCTCCTAGCTCCTTATGAGCCAATAATAATAATAATAATAATAATAATAATAATAATAATAATAATAATAATAATAATAATACGACCAATACCGTGATAAGCTGCAACAAGTATTGTGATGAGGGGAGTCGGCTCTGTTCAGAAAGTACCATTCAATATAGGTTAACGTGGAAAACATTCTCGGTAGGGTTTTGTAATTCCAAATATGACACACCTAAAGACGTTCAGAGTTTACATCGGTTGAAATTTTGTGAGAATAACATTCAAGATGCGAACAACAATAATCCGAATAATCAAAATATATTTACATCTAATATTGGATGCTTGTACAGTATACCAGGCTTTCAAACAGATGCATTTCAAGTAAAATCATTATTACGCACTTATGTATAATTACAAGTATAAATAAAAAATCACCGAATTATCGAGTTTTATTGTATATTTTAATATGGAAGAATTGTAAGACCAATTCTGTATGGCAAACTGACTTATCTCCCTTGCTTTCTTTTAAATCCGCCATGAAAAAAAAAAAAAATAGAAAATGTCCGAGCGCTAGTTTTTTTCCGAAAAAAAAATATCTATCATATCTTCTACTGGATCATTTTTCGTAAGTTTTGGAATTTATACTAATTTCGACATGATACCTAAGTACGTAATAATGTGTTCCCCTGAAATGCATTTGTTCGGAAACTCGATTAACGGCACAAACGTCAAATGTTGTTTCGGCATGAAATCATCCACAAGAGAGTTGATATGCCGCCAAAAACAAATGAAATCAAAACAAGCTAGCAGTGTTTTCTTAAAATAACGCACAGGTGCTAGCGGGAGAGGGCGGTCATTTAATATTGTATGAATAGAAACGGCTGCTTGTGGGTTATGGGTCGCTATACGTGCTTTGCTCTCGGTGCACTGGTTACCCATATCACGCTATTGCTCCATACTCCTGCACCCATTATGGGGGGAAATACACCAGAAACCATCCAAACAATCTGGTTACAATGTTTGAAAGGTGTTGCGCTAATCTACCAGCTGGTTTATATGCAAAGGAAAGAAGAGAGAAAGATTAATAAACAACAACAGAGAGAATAAAGACCATCACGGCGATGGCGACGTAGAAGACAGATAAATGAGAAAAATATTTAGAAAAAAGAAAACATAAGTAGAGAAAAAGAAGATAAAGAAGACAAGGATGGAAGAAAAAGACGTAGAAGAAGAGGAATGAAAAAAAGAAGATAAGCAGTAAAATAAATAAACACACAGGTAAAATGAAGAGGAAAGAAAAGAACAATGAGGTCATTAATAAATCCGCCAAACACTTCATCAACAAAACTGCAGAATCACCGATGATCTTAAAAGATCTTTTTGAGTACTTTAATGGCAACTCATGAACACCACTTCAACAAAACTGCAGAATCACCGATGTGCAGATTGTGTAATCAAAAGAGATAAACATCAGCGCATAGTATATTAGAGTGTCCTATGCTAGCTCAACATAAAATAATGCTAGCTCAACATAAAATAATGCTAGCTCAACATAAAATAATACTAACTCAACGTAAAATAATGCTAGCTCAACATAAAATAATGCTAGCTCAACGTAAAATAATGCTAGCTCAACATCAATATAAAAAATGGAGACACGCCGAAGTCACTCATGTCCTACACTAGAATATATGCAAACTCTATGAATTAGATCACAATGAGAAGTGGTATGAGACTTGTTGTCACTCAGACTCCAGAGAACACCACAAATTTTTCTCAAAGAGCAATGACGGCTTGTGTGACTACTCCTAGTGAGTAAATAATAATGATTACTTACATGAGCTACAAAAGCTAACCGAACATATAAGAAACTGCAACAGAAGTAAAACAAAAAGAGAAGAACATTGCATGAAATCAAGAAAACTGAAACCGCAAAATTGTAAATAAACTATGTTCCTCCCAAATGGTAATTACGGAATAGACATGCTACGCTAAATACTCGTGAAGGCTCAAGACGGAGGGAAAGGCCGAGGTGTGAAAGCACTAACAAGACCTACACTGGACGAGTGCGAAGATGACTGGGACCATATGAAGGCTTGTTGCTACTCAAATTGCAGTAAAGACGAATGGAAGTCAACAGCAAGCGGATGTTGCGATAATGCAAAGGCATTTGCTAAGGTTATCGGAAGAGGTGGAAAGTACTGGAAATCCGAGGAGACTTGTTGTCACTCTGACTGTCGCAAATACTACCTGTTGTTGCCAGAGAGTAATCTTTGATTATAGCCTGTGTGAAAACTCATAGTGAGTACAAATAATAATAATAATAATAATAATAATAATAATAATAATAATAATAATAATAATAATACATAAACGAGGTACTATTTTATCCAGAAAATTGCAGTCGTGACGTAGCAGTGACGTAAGCAGTTCCGACTACAAACGGAGAAATTGTACACAATATGAACCGAACCGACTTGACAAACTAAAATTTAGTTTACATTATTATAATTGGCTCACAAGGAGCTTTTCACGTAGGTCTTCAAAGATCTCTCCTTGATAACAACCTGGAAGCTGAGTGACAACAAGTCTGCCCAGGTTTTTAGTACTCTCCACCTCTTTCGATAACATTTGCAAATAACTTTGCATTATCGCAACAGCCGCTTACCATTGATTTCTCACTGGCAACGGCCATTGCTCTTCATTGGAATTTGAGTGGCAATAAGCCTCCTCATGGTCCCAGTTCTATTCGCACTTGTCCAACGAGGGTCTGGGCAGTGCTCTCCTCGGTTTTGCTCTTTTTTTTGGGGGGGGGGGAGGGGCCGGTGATGTGGTAATGGAGGTATTGAGAGGTTAGAGGACTTCAGCGTTCTTGGTTCCGTCGCTTCATGCTTTGCCTCTGCAGCAGTTTGTCTGACACGCGCATGTGGCTCATGTGTGTTAGTCTCCACATTCAAGGGTTTTCCTTAGTATTTTAGCTGTTAATAATAATAATAATAATAATAATAATAATAATAATAATAATAATAACAACAACAACAAAACAAACAAACCCAGTTCGGTTCGTATTATGTAGATTGTTCGATCAAGTTCGTTATCGTTCGCCAGTCTCGGAAGTATTCGGTAAAACCCGGAATTGATGATGTAAGTACTGACATTTCCTTGGATACCTATTTCTAAAATGTACAAGAAATAAGAAGCGTCTAGAACTAATACGAATAAGATTTAAAGACTACGAAACAAGGGCGTAAAATATATAACTAAAACTTTGTGAATCATGTTATCTTGCATGCTTGCATCATAAAAGAAAAAGAGAGGATTTATTATGACATCACAAGAGAGCTTAATAAATATTTGAAAAATGTGTAACGATTTCCATAAATATTTAATGATATATAATATAATATAATATATGTATAAAAAATACTCACTCAATTCAAAATGAGCCACGGATTGTCCAGTTTATAATAAAAGTCCAGTTAAACAGTTAAATAAAATATCTGTTTTCGACGTGGCATAGTCGAAGCATTTCTCAAAGTTGAAAATAATAGAATACATTTGAACACGCTCGCGGTGACGTCATTGTAAAGAATGAATTACGTCACAATGTTTCAAGGGCAAGTTGATGGAGAAGATTGAGTGGGAACAAGCGCAAACAACCGAGTGACAAACAAGCAAGAGAGATGTGAAATGATAAACGCAAACAGAATAATGAGTTTAAAAGCACAAATTCACAAAAGAGATATTTTATGTTAAATAAGATACGTGTTATATTATGGACTTTAACATAAATTTCTCAATGCGTTGGGTCTAGCTTCAAACGTATAATTCAAACTCAACCGGCGCTTCTAAGAAACAACATCTTAACGTGAATCTCGCTTGACCAAATGCACCGTTCCGAGACTTAAAAAACTACTGTAGAAACAACAAACGACTAATTCTTTGCTCCAACAACAACATGGCAAAAACACACACACACAAAAACAAAAACAAAAAACAAAACAAAAAACAAGAAAAAAAAAAAAAAACAAGAAAAACGACATCCTGAAGATGACGGTTTCCATCGAAATATATTTATGAACTTTAACATAAATTTCTAACAAAATAAACATCTGTTTATTTTGTAACAATGCGTTGGGTCTGGCTTTAAACGTATATAATACGTATCTTATTTAATTCAAACTCAACCGGCGCTTCTAAGGAACAAAATCTTAACGAGATATTTTATGTGTTTAAAATGGAATTTTACGTAGATAGGAAAACAATATTTTTTGTGATTTTTTTAGAGTAGAACAAGTGTAACAGAGCGCGTATGAGCGCGTGGGAAAATATCAGCAGCAGCTCTAAAGTAGATGGCTTGCGAGGATATTAGCAGCGGCAGCAGCCGAAAAAAGGCACATATGCAGATTAGGAAGTGTGCTTGAGCTGGTGCGACAAGAGAAAGGAAATGTGAGATATTCCATATACGGCAGCCATATTTTCTTGTTTGTCCGCCCACACGTTAGCGGTTGGCTGTCATTGGTTTAAATTTGAATGTGTCAGGTGATTGACTTGGCGCGCTTTGTATCATGCTCTCTCTCTTTCAGTCTCAACAAAGCTCGGCATCGGGATAGACTCAAAACCCAGCAGCTGCCACTGAAGGGAGCTAAGACAAGTCCTTCATAAACACCAAACAGTTGGTGAATGAAGGACCACATCTCTACAAACAGAGACAACTTATGCTGCTGAATGTATCCAAATTAAGGATGACATTCAAGAACTGTTCTGCATGTTTATTTACCAAATATTGGATCTTATCTCAATTCATATTGAGTCCTAAGGGGGCTCACATTATGCCTAATTATAGACGCCATCATCCCGCCGAGTTTTCATGAACATTCATGGATCCTTATGAGGAACAACGAACTAACATTCTGACAATAGGAATTCGAACTAAAGGCTACAGGTGTATGGGGACAAATCGGGCCACCGTTTTTGCAAAGGGACTATACCAGAACCAAAAAAGTTTCTTTGCTGTTACATTTGAACAAATTTGGAGTTTGAAAGGTATGACTTTTGTATTTGTGGATTCTTTTGCCTCTGCAGGGAGGAAATTCAGATGTGAGAAATAAATTTCTTGCAGAAAAAAGGACACCACGTGGTGAGGAGAAGAAAAAGTGCGGTTGAAAAAGATGGACGTGTATAGTCAAAGACGAGAGATGGCTGTCCACGGCCAGCGTGTAGTCGGACAGAAAGAAAAATACATGCCCTACAGGGGCAGAGAGACTCTTTAAGCTGGTGTCAAGACGAGGGAGAAAGAAAAAACGGTAATAAACGACTTGAGTAAAAAACGAAAAAAAAAAAAAAAATAAAAAAAAAATAAACAAAACAAAAAAAAGCCGAGTCGGATTTATTTATCTTTGTTTGTTTGTTTGTTTGTTCATTTCCGACGGTGACGGCGTGGAGGTCCGAGAGATGTTTGAACTGTAACGCACACGGTCTGAGCGTTATATCTACGTTACACGATGGTGCTTTTCTAGCCGAGACATTGAAGAAGTCTGAGTTAATGATTTAAAAGTCGTTAAAAAATCGCCTGAAAAATCGTAATAAAAACTAAGTTACACAAATTATATTTGATTAAAAGTTATTAATAAGAGTCAAACTTAACTTGATTCCATCATAGAAAAAAAGTTCAGTGATAAAAATTCGGAATATTTAAAACGAATAAATTTATAATTTTGTTATCGATGAGCAGACGACAATATGAAAGAATTAATGCATTGTTTGTATGTGCGTGTGTTAGTACCAGAGTGCGTATGTTTATGACTGTGTGTATGCGTGAGTTAAGATTGCAACCCCAATCCCGACAAAAGGCAGGAGAGGGGGGGGGGGCTAGGCAAAATAGATATTCTGTTGCGAATTTTTGTTCAAACTATTTATTGAAGGAAAATCTGGCTTTTCATGCATTCATTAGATACAAACCGGCATTTTTTTTTTATTATAAATTTGGAGAAATGCATCTGCTTGGTTTAAAATGTTTCTATTAATTCAGTCGAGTGTCGTAAAGAGACTTGCGCAGAAACCATCTTAAGCATTTTCATTTGGGACACCAAAGAGTGAACTTCAATAGCTTCATGCTTGTACAGGCGGCGGTTATCGTTATAAGGATTTTACTCGTTATAAAACATCCTTGGTGTATAATTTCTATTTTCTGTTAATTTTAGTGTTTATGTGGCGGCCACTTTAAAGTATTAGATAAAGTGTAGGAATATGAAGGTCTTAATATCATAAAAATTACTTGTCAGCGACAAATTTAACTGTTGATATTCGTTCATGCAGTATCCGAATACCCATAGAAATCAACTTTTTAAAGGTAAGTCTTCATTTGGTCCTATAGGTCACAATAACCATGTGACCAGTAATTTAAACGTTTATTGGTTAAATATTTTCACGCACATCCATACATCTACTGTTTTATTTATAGAAAAGGTTACTTCCTTTACTTTCTACGCCGAAAGACATCCGCCCCCCCCTATTTTTGGAAGGAAGTAATTCTGTAAAACCTTTTTTATTTTTATATATTCTAACATCTACCCTCTTGGGAAGAGTTGGCATAATAAAAGGGAAGTAATCGATAACACTATTTCCGTTTATTACGGTGAAAATCAAATTATGAAGGTGAACTCTTCAAGCATTAGTTTCGTAAGAACAATTTGTAAAAAAAAAAAAATAGAAAGAAAAAATGGAAATAGAAAAAAGAAAAGAAAAAGAGAATTCATGGAATGTTGTAATTAAGGGTGCAAAGTCTTTGGGGGATTGGTCGTTGTAATCAGCAGACCAGCTGATAAGGTACTAAGGGCATTAGCCAAATTTCTCACCACACTGTCTTAAATTGTTTTAACTTAATAGGATCCATGGAACATTGCCGAATCGGGTGCTAATCAAACGAAATTGAAACAATATAAAGTTTTTAAACCGACAATACTATAATGGAAGCTATGTGTCTGTATGTCTGTGACCAAAACTCTGCCATTACATAAATAAAGAAAAATGAAGTGGAATTGGAACGAAAATGCCTTGTAATATTTAATGCTAATATTAAGCTTCCTTCCTTTAACAATTACAGGAAGCCTTTTGAACCACCGGTACTCATGCAGAGAGTGATCCGTGCTGAAATAATAACGTTATTATTTAAAAAGCCATTCATGGGGAGGGGAGGGCGTTTTGTACCTATTCTGTACTTTAACCTTACAGTTAAATAAAAAAAACATATCATTAAATTTTAATTAAACGTGGAAATACGATTTAAAAAAAAATAGCGCGGATCACTCTCTGCATTAGCACCCAACCACCGATTATAATGACTAATAACATTCTACCGGACACCTCTTCGTTCAAACTCCTCTACTTAATATTCATAAATAACATAAACTATTGAAGACATTGCTAACTCTGCTGCAAAGAAGATGGGCTCCGTCTACCGTACTAGAAAAATACTCACACCTGACGGTATCCTCTATCTCTACAAAGCCGCCATTGCTGATGCATGGAGTATTGTTTTCTCATCTGGGCTGGCTTAGTCTCTCCCTCCTAGACAGGGTCCCTAAAAAAGAGTCTCCAATCTAATAGATCCCAATTTATCAACTAGCTCCAACACCTGTCCCATAGCCGTAATGCTACATCCCTGTCCCTTGTTTACAAGTACATTAATAGAATGTGTTTATAGCATTTATATCTACTCGACGTAAATACATCCGACTAGCCTGACAAGCGGCAAAATCCCACCACTTCAATGTAAAGGTGTCTAGATGTTGAAAAGCTATCTACTCTAATAGTTTTTTTTCCCGTCGAACTACTAGACTTTTGGAATCCCCTCCCTCTTTTCTACTTTACTAGCTATACTGATGCAAAAGTTTATATGTAATGCGAACATATATCTTGCTGCTTAACTCCCTACTTAATGCCTATGTAGACATGAATCCACATTATGACCCATGAGCAATATGCTTAGTTTGGGATGAATATAAAAAAAGAAACGATTGTTTTAAGTTTCAGATTCAGATGGTTTCATTGTTTAATGCTTAATCATCGAGAAATAATTTAATACATAAAATTATATCGGCCAGATTTTAAATGTTGGACCTAAATAGCATTTCATCTGACATATAAATCTTTGATTCTTTGCAACCACTTGGAACCACTATGGATTTCAAACGTCAATGGCTTATGCTATTCAATGCATATTCAATGCATCAGTCAATATTTACATACCTGTTTTATATGAATAACTGTTTTATATAATAGACAAGTCAATATTTATTTCATTATCAGAAAGAAAAACAAACAAACAAATATCAATAGTAAATTTAAAATGAATCCTGTTTAAATAATTTCCGCAAATACAGGGTGGAACGATAAAATTGTCTCCATAGAAAAGACGACAATATTCCATTTCTGTTTGATGAAAACCGGTTTTCTTTTTGGTTGCAGACCATCTATCAGTTGACCAGTTGTGAACAAATCCGAAGAGCGATGATAGCCTTCTATCATGTCTGAAAGTGACACAATGTTTGACGAGCGAGATCGGAGATGCGTCACTGTACAACTCATGCTCTGTAACGATCCAAGTTATGACAACAGGGCTATTGCCAGCACCCTCCAAGTGCAAATCCGAACGGTCCAACGTTTGAGGGCACAGCTCAACAAATTCTTGGCCACAGTTATGGACTTTGGTGTGGTTTCAAGTGAGGGCCAAATCATGACTCACATCTGAATGTTCTGAAGTGTGTGGTGATCCCCTACTACAGATCCTGGGTGTGGCAGTAGGACGCGGCACCAACCCACAAGTTCAAAGAGGCCCAGGCTTGGCTTCAGAAGGAGTGCTACGATTTTTGTACCCTTCTCTCACTGCACCCCCCTTTCCCCGGACCTGAACCCGCTGGACTACTTCATTTGGTCAAACTTCGAGAACATCATCAACATGACCTCCCACAACACCAAATCCAGTCTAATTACCGCCATCCGCAGGGATTCGCTGACCTCTCGCCGAGCTTGTGGAAATGACATGCTCCTAGTTCCGGACCCGTATTGAGGCGGTGATTGAGGCTGAAAGCGGTTACATTGAATAGATGTCAGCTTTACTACATAATTAACTTACGTGAATTGATTTTTCCCAGAAAAGTTTTAAAATGAAGTTGTAGTGTTGTTTTCTTTAGGGCGACAATTTTGTCGTTCCACCCTGTAAACAGATTAGAATAATTTTACTTAAATATTACCGTTTTTTTACAACCTGATGTTGCAAGGGATTTCGTGAGGATCGCTAACATGTAATTTTTACTATGTTCATGACAACGTATTACTTTCTTTGTCTTTTTTGCCCCCCCCCCTTTCCTCGCACTCTTATATAGTCGGAAAAAAGCTGAAATGTTGGAAAACCCTCTGAAGTAAAATCGCATGTACGTATTTGATGTGTTAATGAGGTTCTATCCCCATGCCCCACTTAGGGGTAACGCACCTAGATGTTCGGTACATAGAGGGTAATGTCTAGAGTAGGGACCACTTCCATTGTCTTCTCTGGAGAATTTTAAACGCATTATACAAATTTCATCAACATTTGGTATATTTGAAGTTTTAAAGGATCTTCTTTCCCTCTCTTACGTTAGGAGGGGATTTAACAATCCAAGGCCACTTCTATTAGCTTCCCAAGAAAATGTAATACATATGATTAAAAGTTCATAAAAATATGATATATTTGAAATTTTAAGGGTGTTATGCCCTAATATCGCTCTCTTGAGTGTGAACTTCAATGTTCGGGAAGACTTCCAATGTCTTTGTTGGTAATTGTTACATAGAAATACCTTTTTAGATTTTATGTAGATTCTCTAACTTTTTTCGATAAGGAACACGCGAAGATGAAACACACATACATACAGATTATCGAGTATTACATAAACTTTCACATTGGGGCAAGTTTTTGGAGTAAGTCAATTCAAAAGGACGTATGGCCAAGCGATCTATCTATCTATCTATCTATCGTTGAGTTTGGCTAATACCAGATGTGACAATTTGGGAATATCATGCGCTGCATGTAGGAGGACATGAATACTTCCGACAACTCCTGCATCCCGCCTCGTCTCCACCTGGTTGGCCCTGTCCTGCTGCTGAATCAGGTTAGTTGGGACGAAAGAGTGATACTTGCTCTGCGCAAACCAGCTTCACTTTAAACTAACTCCCAGCGCGTGTCAGCCATCATCCATAGGATGATCAGATGGTCTTGGTCGCTTCGACGGACCAACATAACAACATAGCACTCTATCTATCTGTTCTTTATCTATCTACCTATCTATCTATTTATATCCCCCCTTTTTTAATGTTTTCTTATTTTCTATCTATTTTATGTATGTATATCTATCTGTCTATCTATTCATCATTTCTCTTGTCCTCTCTATATAGTTTTCTTCCCTCTTTTCCTTTATTTTCTCTTGTTGTCTCCACTCACCCCGTTTGTCTCCCTTAATTAAAACACCAAACAGGGCCGCAAGAAAGAAAATAAAAGAGTCACCAGGCCATCTTATTGACCGACCACTTAGGCATATTTTTTACAATGAAATAATAAACCCAAAACTTCTCTCGTATCCAAACTAAATTTCATTTTATTTATTTTTCCTTTTTCTTTTTTCAAGCATTGTTTGCATAGACTTCCCGCTTGGTTTATTCTTAGTTACTTCGTTAGCAAGAGTTCGCTTCCTGCTGAATCAATTCCAAGGTTGAAACCCGATAAGCGGCTGATCCACCCCCTTTCAAAACACCCACATAAACAAATAATCTGTCCTCGTTATAAAAGGCAAAGTGAAAACACTACTGCACGCAAAAAAGTCATTCGAAACAGATGTACACATGGATTCCTTGCAATTATAGCAGTTTGTTTACTGGCTGATACTGGCCGAGGATTACCTCCTCACCTCCAAAGCCAAAAGAATATGGATGATTTTTGAAATGGTCTTTTCCCTGTTTGTAGCAGAGCGCATATGAGCGCGTATGAAAATATCTGCAGCAGTCGAAAACAAATGTTTAGTTATCTACCGAGTTGATCTTAAATATTGTATACTCAATCCATTATATTATCCTGTTCAGTCTCCACCCCTTAATTCCGGCTTCCATCTTATCTCGCAATTACTTATAACGTCACCAACTAACTTCGGAGGACCTCCCCCCATCCACTTTTCTTTTATGTCGTAAGTTTCTTAAAACGTGACTAGCTAAAGTTCAGAATAAAATCACGCTTTTCTTATAACGGTTAATTTAAAAAAAAAACAAAACTTCTGAACGCTGTTAAAACTTAAACTCTTCACTACAGTTTGCGTTTTGGAGACGGAAGTGTTTTTGTTGAGATAAGTGATTTCAATATTAATTCGTACATTTTATTTTTAGATTCAAATATTAATAACTACATTTTATTTCAGTATTTAATTTATGTATTTCTGTTTTATTAAATGCTAGCTTTTTTTCTGGTCCATAAATGTTTATTTATCTACCGATTTTATTGCAAAAATAGATTACGAAATTGTACTCATTTTTAGTTCGTGAGAGGGGAATCTATCAGCATACTTTCCCTTAAACACGTGTGTTGGACTTTTATTAAGTAGAATACTTGATAAATTTTTTTTTTAATGCAGAGTTGAAAACGCATTGTGGATGCGTTATCGGCAGCTCCTATTACCCTCGCTTCTTCTTATTTGTCCCTCAGTCCTCATTTTTTAATGAGTGATTTTTCTGACAAAGGGAGAAGAAATAGCTGTTTTCTAGGTTGGCAGTATTTTGCGCGAACAGTTGGCAGAGATGGCGGAAATTTTCTGTTTCTATGTCTATCCTTGTCGCCATGTCACTAGTAAGGGTGCTGGAGGTAAACGTTTTGTCTGGGCTGACGTTATCCGCCTGATAGTCAGGGACCTGAACCTTGGATTAACCACTAAGGAGGCTGTCCTATCAGCAGGTGCAAAGTACTAGGGTTGCTGTATTGCCATTTGGTGAATGGATTCTGGACCATGCAGTAGCTTCTGGTGGGGCCTCTCGATGCCATACTAGTGGGTAATTGTTACGGCTTTACCTTATCATTAGCTACAAATAAAAAAAAAATTCTTTGTTTCTTTTTCTCTCTTAGTTTGCCCTCTCTGTCCTGCTCTAAGTAAATCTGACGACCTAGTCCACAAATTCCAAAATTTCATCATGACAAGTTTCAAGAAAAAATACACGATTAAACCCGGTTCTCCAACTTCCAACGTAGACCCCCTACTGCCATGTCTCCTTCTCCAACATCAGGGGTCTACGTTCTAATCTTCCAGAGGTTGAAACCCAATTACAGGAGACTAAACCAGACCTTTTATTTTTAAGTGAAACTGGCATTGGACAGGCTATTTCCCTAGAAGAGTTCGCAATTAAAGGATACTCTAACTTAACCTCTAAATCTGACCCCCAAGATCGCCATGGGCATGGAATATGTGCCTATATTAAAGATAGCTTTCCATGTGGTAGGGACATCTCCAAGGAAGATCCTAACTTACCCTATATGTGCTTCCGGGTTGCTTTAGCTCACACTACTGCATTTATATTTACTCTCTATCGCCCCCACAACAGCGGAGTTACTATCTTTAAAAGCATATCTGACAAAATTGACCAAGTCCTATCTGCTTATCCTTCAGCTAACATTCACGTATGTGGAGACTTCAATGTTCACAACGTGGAATGGTTGACCCACTCAAACAAGACCGATGATGAGGGGAGGTTCTGTCATGATTTCTCCATTGCCTATGACCTCACTCAGATTGTTCAGGAACCCACCCGTGTGCCCGACAATGATGGCCAGTATGCGAGCTTACTAGACCTTTTTCTCACAACTTGCCCTTAACTATGTTCAGTTTCTGTTCTGTCGCCTCTTGGATCTTCCGACCACTCTGTTGTATCAATTAAGATAAAAATGAAATGTAATATGTCCCCAGACGTACCTCTCCATCGTACAGTATATCGATACACTAAGACTGACTGAGATAGCTTCCGTACATTTATATCTGATCTACCTTTGCATTCCATGTTTAAAAAGGATGTGTCCTCTATAGTATTAGACCTGACGGAATGGTTAATTGTAGGTATTGATCGTTTCATACCCTCGAAAAAGTTTCAGCAAAAAACCTAACAGCCAGCCATGGTTCTCTCCAGAATGTGCTGCTGCCATTGCGCACAGAAATCACTTTTTCCACTGCTTCCAACGTAATAGATGTATGGAAACTAAAGCCGCTTTCAGGACTGCCAGTAACCATTGTAAGAAAGTAATAAAGAACGCTAGAGAGTTGTATGCTCAATCTGTTAAGTCCAAAGTAGCTGAGCGACCAAGGCCGCCAACCCCAATACTTCCTCCTGTATCAGAAAACACGCTATGTGATATACGTATATCTGTACATGATATTGCCAAGCTAATCAAAAACCTTCATTCCAGTAAAGCAACTGGCCCTGACGGTATTCCAATTATAGTACTCAAAAAATTTCAACCAGAACTAGCGCCCATACTTACAAAACTGTTTAAACGTTGTCTTAAGGAGAATAGTTTACCATCTCCCTGGAATTAAGCATTTAAGAATTCAGGTGATCGTTCATCCCCCTCTCAGTACAGGCCAATAAGTCTCCTGTGCGTCATGAGTAAGTTGCTGGAATCTGTGTTAAATACAGAAGTAATCAAGCATCTAAAAAATCACCTTCTTAGTGACACTCAATATGGTTTCCGTTCTGCTAGATCTACAGCAGATGTGCTTACAGTTATATCTCATGGGATTAGCAAATCTCTCGACGGAGGCCACCTTTCTAGGGCAATTGCTCTTGACATATCTAAGGCCTTTGATAGGGTATGGCATAAAGGTTTACTTCATAAGATCTCTAGCTATGGTATAGCTGGAAATGTCTTCTCAATTAGTAAATCATTTCTTTCTGATAGGTTCTTAAGAGTAGTAGTTGAGGGGCAAAAATCAGAAGCTCACAGTATTAATGCCGGTGTCCCCCAGGGGTCCATCCTGGGCCCAACTCTTTTCCTGATCTACATTAATGATCTTCCAAATCACATCCTTACATCATTTGTAGATATTTATGCTGACGACACTACCATTTATGGTAGCACATCTAAGACAGTAAATGACCAAGTTCTTTCCGATTCTCTCTCCTCTGATCTTGAGCACGTTGTACAATGGGAAAAGGAGTAGCTGGTTACTTTTAATGTATCTAAAACCAAGCTTCTCTCTTTATATCATCAACATTCTGATCCACATCTGGCATCAATTAAAATGAATTGCTCTCGTCTTCAGAAGGCCTCAAGTTTTGACAAGCTCCTGGGCTTGACCATTACTCCTGATCTTAAATGGAACACGTACATCAAATCTGTTGCCAAGGCCGCTGGAAAAATGGTGGGATCTTTCTATTGATCCGGTAAATATCTCACTGCTGATGCTATTCTCTATCTATATAAGAGCCAGGTACGTCCAAGGATGGAATACTGTTGCCACATCTGGGCAGGAGCTGCTAGAAAGGACTTGGCCTGCCTTGATAGAGTTCAAAATAGACTTCGTAGCCTCGTAGGAGATGTCCTTTTCTCCTCCTTGCAACCTCTATCTCACAGAAGAGATGTTGCGAGTTTGTCTCTGATGTATCATTATTTTCATGGAAAATGTTCAACTGAGCTTCAATCTATGGTCCCCCCACGCCAAACTTTCACAAGAAACACTCGTCTAGCTGTACACACTATCAATAATTCCCCCACTCTTTATCTGTGCCTAAACCTAAACGTAGATTCCATGAACAAAGCTTCTTTCTTAGAACTGCACGCCTGTGGAATTGTCTTCCGTTTTCCTGCTTTCCGGCTGACTACAATATGGTTGTGTTCAAGTCTAATGTAAATAAGTTCTTGATGAGCCATTCTATATAAGTTATCAAATTTACCAAATTTTCATTACTAATGATTACTATATTGTCCAATTTCTACTGAACACTCTTTAACCCTTATCCTTGAGTGGCCTCTTGGCCTTGATGGTGATGCCTATGTAAAAAAAAAGCAAGTGATTGTATTAGCAGCAGGAGCAGCGTTTGGATGCGTATGCAAATTGGCAAGTGTACTTGGACTTGCGCCTGAAGAAAAAAGAATAAAAGGACACCATTTAGTCTTGGAGAGGGGCAGAGTCGGCGCCGAAGGAGATGGAGATGTAAAGTGATGGCGAGAATGGGCCGGCTATGGCCAGCGTGCGGTCGGAAGAAAGAGAAACGCCTCTCGGTTAGATGGACATGTGGTAGTAAGAGACTTTTAAGCTGGTTTTGAGATGGGGAGAAAGAAAAACGGTAATAAACGCATTGTGTTAAAAAACAAAAAAACAAAAAACAAAAAAAAACAAAAAATAAAAAAAAGACAAACAAAAAATATATAAAAAAAACAAACAAAAAATGCCGACCCAGATTTATATTTATGTTTTATTTTTTATCCATTTGCCACATCACATGTTAACTAAGGAACGGTTGAAACGTTATGTGCAGTTCTAGGCGGTGTCTCCCGCCTTTCGGGTGGAGAAAGTTCATTGCTTACTATTTGAGGCGCTCCTACCGAGGAATGCCGACAGAGCTGCGCAGGTAATTTTCAAAAGGCCAAAGCGCTCCTTCTTTAGGGGCACTGGCTTGACTTTCCCCATCTTCCTGACCCTGTGTTACATCTACCTGCGGTGGGAAGGAAGTAAATACCATACGATATGGTATCCGTTTGTTGCACAGTTATTGATTTATGGGGATAAATCACTGCAATACCACGTTTTCTCCAGAAGTTTTCTCGGAAACTACTGGGCCGATATAGTTGAAATTTTGTATCGATTTTTGCTATGATAGAGTGCAGCGAACAAAGTATTAAGATGTTCGTTCTATACAAATGTAAAGATTAATAGTGATTACTAAGGATCAGTATTTCATGTAAAAATGAGCACAAGTTTAACCACATTTATTAATTCATTTAGCATAAAGCACTCATTCTAAGTCAACGGGCTACAACTTTATATATATATATATATATATATATATATATATATAACGAGAGTACCTATTTACTATGCCTCCCCACGGGACAGAGTTAGACACCAGGGTCGTTTTTTAACGTGGAGAAAAGGTACAAAAATAAAAATTGTCTCAGTCGTGAAGGATTTCTCCTCCACCGAAAGAGAACAAGAAATGGAAGTGCAGCATCTGAAGAACAGATACTACACTTTGATCTTGTCTCGAAGGCATATAACGAGAGTAGACGAGGGTAAATTCAATTCTATAAAAGGAGACTTATCTTATTTATTCACAAAGGATATACATACATTTAGTTGGGGGATAAACGGGACTCTTTATACCAACTTATCCCCCAACTAATTGTATTGTATTAAATAAATGACTCATTCTATATTTTCCAATATATAGTCTTTGTGAATTCATTTTCAACTCATATATATATATATATATATATATATATATATATATATATATATATATATATATATATATAGTCTTTCCAGGTTAAGAATATTCAAGGATCAAAACCAATGATTTTCAGGGGTTTGTATAATAGTGCTCAATAATAATTCTTAATCTTTAGTAGTAGTATTAGTAGTAGTAGTAGTAATAATAATAATAATAATAATAGTAAAAATAATGACAATAATAATAATAATAATAATAATAATAATAGTGATTATAACAAAATATATATATATATATATATATATATATATATATATATATATATATATATATATATATTATTCCAGATTGAGAATATTTAAAGATAAAATCCATTGAATTTAACGTTTATATAATAGTGCTCAATAATATTCTATTCAAATAAACATTATTAATTTAATGTCACTACACAATCGTAATCTTTTGGTCCAATTAGTTATAATAATAAGCAACCGAATCTCATCAGGCGACAGAAAACAGTTTTTGTCTTTCTTCAAAAAGTCATATTCTTAAATGAAGACGAAAAAACTGATCATACAAAAACATTGAAGTTGAAAAAGTCACGTGTTTAAACTGTGAAGAAGAGAAAGAGAAGAGAAAAAGGGAAGGGGTTGAAAAAAGTGGACCAGTAGACACCACCCGATTTTTATTTTGTTGGGATTAAAAAGTAAAACACATTTTTTCTTTTTATTCCATTTTCACCCCAAACAAGGCACAGTGTCACTTTGATATGAGGGACTACTATCGGGGCCATAAGTTGCAGGGATATTATGTATATGTAGGGAGTTGAGCAGCAAGATGTCTGTTCAAATTGCACTTGAACTTCTGCATGTCAGTACAGTTGGGGAAGCAGGAAACCGTAAGAGAGTTCTAAAGTTTAGCAGTTCTGGGGGAAGAAACTTTTAAAGTAGAAGGCTTTCTTACATCTAGGGATCTCTACTGTGTAGGGGTGGGATTTGGCTGCTTCTCGGGTTTGTCGAGGGGACAGAGGCTGAAGCTTAGACGACAGTTCAGGACCTATCAGGTTGGCGACTCTTTTTTGAACCCTGTCCAAGACCGAGAGACTAGTAGCACATGCACCAGTCCAAATGTGACAACAATATTCCATACATGGGCGAATGGTGGCCTTGCAGATGTACAGGGTACTTTCAGCGATAAGTAACTTTCTAGCATGATAGAGAGAACCCACCTTCATCGCAGCATCCTTACCAATGCCCTCGATATATCTGTTCCAACTCATGCTCCCGGTAAACGTTAACTCGACGAGTTTGAAAGAAGTACTTTCAGGTAATGTACCTTTAGCCATAGCTATTAGTTTTTGAGAAGGATTCTTTTAATTATTGAAGGAAACAAGCTTAGTCTTCATAGTATTGAATGCGGCCATCCATTTTTATCCCTATTCCACTACATTGGGGATCTTTCTATAGTGTTTCTGACATTTCCTTAGATATGTGTTCATTTTCTTTCCCGCTCATGCCTGTTATAGAGCGTGGTGTCATCAGAAAATATACCCATCTCAGAGACAATTTTATCAGGGAGGTCATTTATGAATATTAGGAATAATAAAGGTCCAAGGATAGACGTCTGAGGTACTAATCGGCTGTATTTTACTTATTAATTTTATTTTATTCATTTGTTTATTAATTTTTCTGTCTGGTAAGACAGCGTTAAATATTTAATATGCTATATTTCATTTTATTGTATTTGAATATGATATTTTTATTATTTGAAAAAAAACCCTAACTAAATTTAAAAGTTAATTACTTCTTGGGAATATCAATATTTGTAGAGATATTAGCATTTAATATTAATTTTAACCCTAATCAAGACTGTGAATAGCGATAATAAACCTAGTGGTCCAAAGCCGTCGGTGTCATCATGATGATGATGATCATCATCATCATAAAGTCCGTCAGTCTTGACGATAACTAGTTGAGGCCTCAGTGCTTTATCCCTCGGTGTTGGCGTAGTCTCACTCCATCAACACAGGACATTCCACCTTGGCTCCAAATTGCTGTCCAAAGTTATAGGAGGTTAATAATATGATATAATAATATACCAATAATAATAATAATAATAATAATAATAATAATAATAATAATAATAATATACCAATAATAATAATAATAATAAAAATAATATACCAATAATAATAATAATAATAATAATAATAATAATAATAATAATAATAATAATAATAATAATATACCAATAATAATAATAATAAAAATAATATACCAATAATAATAATAATAATAATAATAATAATAATAATAATAATAATAATCTCTCAAATATTAATAGTAAATGAGTAGCTAAATAGTAAAGAAATAAAATAGAAACAAAAATAATAAATAAGATAAAATATAAATATAAAGGAAAGATAAAATAAGATAAATATCAATAAATGTAAAAAAATATAAAAACATAATAAAAATTAAAGAAATATAAAATATAATAAAATATAAAAGCATAATAAAATATAAAAACGCAATAAAATATAAAAATATATACCAATAAAGTAATTAAAAAAGAGATGAGTAATAAATAAAACGGGGAAAAATAGTGATAATGGCGAGAAGAGCTTATTGTTGGATATTTTAACTCCCGGATAACGCCAGATAACCCGATGGATCGAGGAAACAACAAAAAAAAAGATGGTGCTGCGATATATTACAAGTTTATTATTGAAATGGATTTTTTTCAATGGCAGAAGAAAGTTATTGAAATGGGAAGATAAATACTTTAAAACAATAAAAATTTAAAGTTAAAAATGAATAAAATTAAAGTTTACCAAAACAATAAGGTTGTTTTTTTTTTGTTTTTTTTTTACAAGGGTGTCACCACTTATCAAGGCCCAGAGACCACTCGAGGATAAGGGTTAATAGGTATACATTAGTCATTGTGATTTTAGCATAGTAAACAGTGGGGATTTTGTAACTTGGATTACTTAGGGGGACGATTCAATTAGAACTTGTTCACATTGGACTTTTTTTTTTTTCATAGGTATCAACTCATTATCAAGGCCAAGAGGCCACTCAAGGATAAGGGTTAAAGAGTGTACAGTAGAAATTGGACAATATAATAATCATTAGTAATGAAAATTTGTTAAATTTGATAACTTATATGGAACGGCTCATCAAGAACTTATTTACGTTAGACTTGAAGACAACCATATTGTAGTCAACCGGCATTAAAGACATTTTGTTAACGTAGGTATCATTTAAACACGGTAGTGTTTGAATATATGGTTAAGTGTTAGTTTTACTCATTTAGAACTACTTTAAAGCTTCATGCTCACTCAATTTGAGACCAAATTTGAAACAATTTTTACAGTTCATAGATCACCTTCTCAGCTATATTTTGAAATAAAAATTTTCAATTTCTGTTCATTAAAACAAAAATTATAATGAAATTACTAGTGTTCAAAAGTCATCAGAATATGTAAGGAACGTGAGAGGCAGTTTTTCTGATTGGCTATTGGTTACCATAGCAACTTTGACAACATCGACATTTTATAGAGACAATTTCTTCTGATTGGCTGTTGGTTACCATAGCAACTTTTACAACATTGACGTTTTATCTCTAGTTTTCAATGTTTTGTTTTGGTAAAAACACGGTATTTTAATATATTAATAAATGAGTAACGATTGTATTATCTTATCGTTTTATTGTAATAGATATTATTTTGTATTTTTTTTTTTTTTTTACAAAGGCATCACCACATTATCAAGGCCCAGAGGCCACTCAAGGATAAGGGTTAAAGAGTGTACAGTAGAAGTTGGTCAATATAGTAATCATTAGTAATGAAAATTTGGTAAATTTAATAACTTATATGGAACGGCTCATCAAGAACTTATTTACCTTAGACTTGAACACAACCATATTGTAGTCAGCTGGAAAGCAGGAAAACGGAAGACAATTCCACAGGCGTGCAGTTCTAAGAAAGAAGCTTTGTTCATGGAATCTATGTTTAGGTTTAGGCACAGATAAAGAGTGGGGGAAATTATTGATAGTGTTTACAGCTAGACAAGTGTTTCTTGTGAAAGTTTGGCAAGGGGGGACCATAGATTGAAGCTCAGTTGAACACTTTCCATGAAAATAACGATACATCAGAGACAAACTCGCAACATCTCTTCTGTGAGATAGAGGTTGTAAGGAGGAGAAAAGGACATCTCCTACGAGGCTACGAAGTCTATTTTGAACTCTATCAAGGCAGGACAAGTCCTTTCTAGCAGCTCCTGCCCAGATGTGGCAACAGTATTCCATCCTTGGACGTACCTGGCTCTTATATAGATAGAGAATAGCATCAGCAGTGAGATATCTACTGGATCGATAGAAAGATCCCACCATTTTTCCAGCGGCCTTGGCAACAGATTTGATATACGTGTTCCATTTAAGATCAGGAGTAATGGTCAAGCCCAGAAGCTTGTCAAAACTTGAGGCCTCCTGAAGACGAGAGCCATTCATTTCAATTGATGACAAATGTGGATTAAAATGTTGATGATGTAAAGAGAGAAGCTTGGTTTTAGATGCATTAAAAGTAACCAGCCACTCCTTTCCCCATTGTACTACATGCTCAAGATCAGAGGAGAGAGAATTGGAGAGTACTTGCTCGTTTACTGTCTTAGATGTGGTACCATAAATGGTAGTGTCGTCAGCATAAATGTCTACAAATGATGTAAGGATATGATTTGGAAGATCATTAATGTAGATCAGGAAAAGAGTTGGTTGTCCTTGTTGCGTGACATTAGATAGCTAACAAAGAAAAGAGTAATCAGATAGTGTTCGACAAGAACATCCAAGGAGGGAAGCGAATTGTCCTTCTCAGTTTCCATAGTGAACTTAAGAGCCCCATGCAAGGAATTCAACCTATTAAAAAAATATCGACGCTTCACCTTGCGATGGAAAAATAGCAAAAATGTCGCCAACATATGTGAAATATGCAGTGGGGTTTGTTATGGAATTGAACAAAACGAATTCATGGTACCCGACGAAAATATCCGCTAAAGTTGGGGCCAACGGACTCCCCATTGAAACCCAGTCGACCTGACAGTACATAACATCACAAAAACTAAACTCCACGGATTTTATGCACATTAAAATGAGTTCAATAAGAATCTCTTAAGATAACCGTGGAGCAGTCAGGCGACCATCATAGAGCGCGTCGGTACATATACGTATAGTCTCATCCAATGGTATGTTGGTAAAGAGACTAGAGACATCAAATGAGCACATAAAAGATGTCTCTGCATTAGAATCCAACCCACGTACACAAT
>NC_136493.1:130711022-130716022 GCF_053919585.1 Euprymna scolopes | reverse complement strand
TTTTGCAGCATTTTTGTGTACCCTTATCAATATTACAATTAACATATAATGCTACTAAATCTTACGTCTAGAATCCTTATTCCAATTTTTATAAAAATCCATTACATCGTTTAGATTCTAGTAAATGTCTCAATTTTAAGGCTTAAGCTTAAGGAGCCTTAAATTAAAATTAATGGAGTATTGCTTAATTGACGTCTAATGACTATTCAATGCAAATCTGAAATATTCAAAATTTCAAATAGCTTGTTGTATTCGTTTTAAAACCGTTTAAAATATCCCAAAGAAACTGAAATTTGAAGAATATTTATTAATTTATGTCTAATAATTGTTGTTAAAATTTCGCTAAAATCGGAGATGTTTAAATTTTCACGAAAGACTTGTATCCTTGTTGTTTGCGTGAATTAAATTAAATTAAATATAGCCCACAATAGCCCTTTTACGCCCGTGTTCCAATATTCATGATGATCGGTTAATTAGTTCATAAGTGTATCACATACATATAAACATATACATTTGTAACATAGCGCGGTGTGAAAAAAAAAGAAAGAAATATAAAAAAGATTAAAAAAAAGCGATCACGAAAGCAACGAGATGACGTTCAAGATCTTGTGAGCGTGGAGAACGCTCGAGATCACGTGGGTGATGCCACAGTTGTGCCAATGAGAAAACAAATGTTGTTGCTATAAGGGCCAAGTGAGTTGGAGTTATTTCCTATCCTTTGTCTTGGTCTCCTTTGCGACTGAAACTACACACAGCGTGTGTTGGCCCGCGGACAACTTTACACACATATAAACATATACACATACATACCTTCATCTAAATATGGATATACACACATAATATAGTTTTTCACAAAGTTTGCGACAGGACTTGTGTGTGTGCTAGTGTCTAAGTTTAAATTAAAATTCAGAAAAATGCCACCAGCGTAGTTGTAGGATCTCTAGTTTTCTGCTTTGACCCTAATATTTTCAACCACCTTGCCTGAAATATGTACGATTTTGTATCGCTTTAAATATTAATGTAATATTGCTGTTGTTTTTCTTAGCGATAGTAGAGGCGACGGGGACGCAGCATTAGTATTAAAATTAAAACGTGCGTTTTCATAAAAATGCGCCTTTTTTGACGCGACGCATTTTTATGGAAACTCACGTTTCTTGCTAGTTTACAGTCATCAACATGGCTTTACTTTGCCAAGGCTCGAACCCACAACTACTCTGTTTTACAGCTTAGGTAAGTAATGCATGCATTTGCTTACAAAAGAGAGAACTTTCTACCGCTTATCTAAGGCGGCGTTCCCACGCTGCTACTATTAACTATAAAACTATTTTTTTCATGTTATCCATTGTGTTTTCTAGAATATATATTCAATAATTCATAATGTTCGATTAATTTGTTTAGGAGTGAAATTTCCAAATTTGGTGATATCCTTCACTATATATGCATGAGCAATAATTACGTTGACACACCGGTTCTCATCAGATTACCGAAGTTAAGCAACACTGAGCCTGGCTATTACCAAATGTGTAACCATTTGGGAATTATAGGCGCTGTATGTACTCTCCGCTTATCTCGGCATTGATTCTAATCGTCCTGAACCGTTACTTGCCACTGGTATTAAACAACGTCGACTCAGGAAAGACGTGGTTGAGATTGCGCAACCCTTGCCACAAAATTCCATGCGCAGGCACCCTTATAGTGGATATATAGTTGGACTGTGCATACGTATGCAGTTATATTTATTACTGAGTTAAGTTGTGTATTGTATGTATGCCTATTTGTGGGCGCGTGTGTGTATGTGTGTATGAGAGAGAGAGAGAGAGAGAGAGAGAGAGAGAGAGAGAGAGAGAGAGAGAGAATGTAATAATAAAAACAACAAAATTAACTATATATATGCCCAAAACGTAAGCCTGAACTCATTACAAATTCATTTCAACCAAATAAGAGCCTTTTCAAATGAGAGAGCAGAACGAGGGTTATCGTCCGACTAAAATAAATTACAATCGTTTTGTATTTATTAAGAATGGGGAAGGGGAAAAGGAGGGGGAAGAAGTAAGAGAGGAAGAATTTAGAGGTGAGATGGAAAGGAAAAAGAAGAAAAAGAAGAAAAAAGAAAACGAAAAACATTACGCTGTCGTCGCCATTTTCCTCTCTCTCATATATATATATATATATATATATATATATATATATATATATATATATATATATATATATATATATATATAAGCGAGATAAGGCACAGATTAAAGATCAGGGGAAATATCCTGATAGATATTACTTTGTTGTAATACTTTCAGGGTGATCCTAGCCAAAAAGGTAAAGCTCAATATTAAAAATAGAGCAATATATAAGTTTAATGGTTAAAGTTAAATTCTTAAACTTATATATATATATATATATATATATATATATATATATATATATATATATAAGTTTAATAGTGAAAGTTAAATTCTGAAAGTCAAAATATAAACACATATTCGAGTTAAGAATTTATTGTTTGTCACAAGGAATATATAAAGGGGAGTTATGTTTATTTCCTTAATCCATGGATTTTCAATAATGGCTCATATCATCAGAGGAAATGAAATGCGGTTAGCAAAATGTTCAGCTGTGAATAAACACATATTTTGCTTTTCAGCACATATATTGAAAATGTTATTTGAATGGTGAATAATAGTTATAGGAAAAGGAAAAGGGATTTCATACAACCTGGGCAGTCCATTATCGGAATAAATTCAATATTTTCCGGGGTATTACTGCCAGGTCAGAGGAATAGTGGTCCATGGAGAGAAGCCAGCAATCTGATATATCAGGAATGTCTATTTAAACAAACATTTTTCTACCACTTTTACAGTGCTCTAACCGCTTGTTTATAAACAAAGAGCGAGCGTCGCATTTTTCAGCCAATTAAGTAGCGTGTGATATTACTTACGACAGTGCTCTACCCAAAGAGGGGGCTTTAAATATTTGTAGTCATCGACATACAGTCCTATTTAATTGTATCACAACTCATCAGTGCCGCTAGACTAGCACCTCTCCCAAGCCGAGGATTGAACCTAGAACCATCGCGTTGACAGTCAGCAGTTCAACCGATTGATCCACAGGAGCGGCGCCCGTAAATTATATATATATATATATATATATATATATATATATATATATATATATATATATATATATATATGTGTGTGTGTGTGTGTGTGTGTGTGTGTGTGTGCAACATGTTGATTAATAAAGGAAAACATTCTTTATATTGGGAACTTCAAAAAAGCATAACTCATTATCAAATGTCCATAAAATCATCAACATTCCATCTCTTTGCGTTGATATTTCTCTCTCTCTCACTCTCTCTCTCCACAGTCTCATATGCATTTATATGAATGAAGAATATCACTACATTCGGAAGTTTCACTCTTGGACCAAATAATCAAATATTATGAATTATTGAATATATATTCTAGAAAACACGGTTGATAACATGGACGAAATAGTTTTGTGAGCTTTATCATTTAGGTGATGATGATACTTCCGTCGAATTCGACGTATGAGGTTCCGCCACAACAACTAAGTTGTTCAGAAATCCACACAGATGATTTGTTTAGAGTGGTGAAGACTTTGTGCAGAACCAACCACACCTTTTTGTTACAAGTGTTAATCTCAGTCGGTGCAATAGCTGCAACAAGACAGCGCCGACAGTAAACCTCAAGTTTTACATCAGAGTGTTCCTTCTCCTAGATGCATATATTAACGCATCTCTCCCAGTGTATTAAACGCATCTCCATATACCAACCAGGAAATTTCTACGTCCTGGCACGGTACATACACTGCCTAGAATTTCCTAAATGGTCACTCATATGGTACTGGCCAGGCTAATCGTTGCTTTTAACGTGATTATGCTGTATATCTGTTTTGTGTAGCATCTGTTCTCATCATTTCATTTAGGTAGTGTAACCCTCCTCCTCCGCCATATATATATATATATATATATATATATATATATATATATATATATATATATATATATATATATACACACACACATATATATATATATACATATATACATATACATATATATACACACACACACACACACACACACACACATATATATATAGATAGATAGATAGATAGATGCTATCTTATTTGTTTTTATTTTTGTGAGACGTTTTGAATGAATTCAATTATTTATAGGAAAGTGCATTTTTACCTAAATGCGAGTAGGGAATAATTTTCCCATGGACCAATTTGGAACACTCAAATGGGGAGCGGCATATATATTGTTTTTAAAATATAATTATCCACTGACACGTGCTTATACATGGGATAGGTGTTAGTCTAGCGGCACTGATGAGTTGTGAAACAACGAAACAGATCTGTATGTCGATGACTAAAATATATTTTTATATATATATATATATATATATATATATATATATATATATATATATATATATATATATATATATATATATATATACTAGCAGAACTACCCGTTGTTGACTGGGTTCAAAACAGCCTACAGAAAATGGACTGTGATTGATGAAACTATCATAGGTTATGAAAAGGAGGGGGTTGTAAAGAGATAGGTTTTGATACTTAAAAATTTTACCCTAAGCAAAATATGATGCAAGTAAAGATAATTTTCGCGAAATATATTTTTTATATCAACTTTGTTTCCATTCGTAGCCAAGAGTGACCACAAAATGATGTTTCCTTACAAAGAGAAAATGTTATATATATATAATAATATAAATATACAAGAAATAAATGTTACCATAGTCAATAAATGTTATTTTGTGGTAGAAAAGTTCATTGGTTTGTATTTTTAAGTAGTTTGTAAAAAAATTATTTTTTTTTATTCACGAACCGGTTTAAATAAAAAATCAAAATGGCAGCAACTTTGAAATGGAGAGCCTCGTTTTCAATTTAAAGGAGAGGCACCTGAGCATTCAGTGTAACAATTTAAGAGAGTTCCGTCAACGCAAGGAATATTT
>NC_136493.1:130651022-130706022 GCF_053919585.1 Euprymna scolopes | reverse complement strand
CTTAAATACATCTAAGATTATACATTCAACCATATTATAGACTAATAGAAGCACCTGACATGAACTGAGAATAAAAGTGGTGCTTATATATTAAGTGAAGAAGTCAAAATCACAAGCACCTTGCACTGAAAAGCTTGTCATCTTAAGTTTGAATTCTCTGGAGTTGGTATTAGAGATTTGGATAGAACTGTTCAGAAATACTATTCGTTCTTTACAACCTGCATTCGGATCAGCGATAACATCCCCCACGTACGTCTCTTTGTGCGTCGTATCTATAAATCAGATTTCAACTCCGTGTTTGATCATGTTAGAAAGATATGAGTGATACAAACTCGCATATTTCGTACTAGCTGGACACCCGGTATTGCCCAGTCATAAAATACGATCAAATATGATATTTTAATTCATGCAGATTTCGTATTTATTTTTATAGAGTCAATTCTCTATCAGTTATTCTGTATTATATTGTACCCAATATACCGCAATGATTTCAAAAGTAAAAATAAATGATGAAACCCAAACATATAGCGCTCCAGCCTTAATCGTTACCGTTTGAGCTATCGTCAGATAGATAAGAAATAGCTAAAAGTGAACTAATTTTAACGTATAAATGTATATATTTGCGGATGCGTACAAATAACATATTTAGTCGACTTATGCCGGCCAAGTTAAATTTTTTAAAATTTCATTTTTGACCCTTTTATCAGCTACTTTTACTGGCTAAAAACCCATAAAAAACGGTCCACAAAAATGTTATAATTTGAGCCGCCTCGCGCCACCTTGACACACACATAGTTTTATAAATTAGATTATATTTAAGTAGGCTAACAAATATATGCGCCGGAAGTAGAACAAACAAACAAATTTGAGTTGGATGAAAATGTTTCTGCGGAACGAACTGGATTCGAACTCAGTACGCCCAGGTTTTCAGTTCGTGTGTTTAACCACTTAGCCACCGTCTCATTCTCGGTTTATTTTGCAACGTATCCCCCTCCCCGTCCCCACTGAAAATAAGTGTTATGTTCCCCTAACATGCACAGCCTTCACTTTCACTGATTTAAGCACGAAACAAATTTCACCTTGTATAAATAGCATATTTTACTGGCAGCACGCTCTAGCACACACAACATTATAAAACAAGTAGAAAAAAACCCCCAAGACATAAAAATAATAGTTCTTCTAAAATCAGTAGCTTAAGAACTTCGGAATGGATTATGTGTGATACCATCGAACGGAACACAGCAGTCTAACTGCGCCTATTTAAAGAGGCGCCGAGAAAAAAAAACAAAACAAAAAACAAAAACACACACACACACACACACACACACACACACACACACACACACACACACAAAAGTCCTCATTGGTGGGGCGTATTTGCTGAAGAGCAAAATGCCTAGGCATGCGCGCTATGTCAATATCACTACGCAAACATCTGTGTGCGTGACTTTTTTTTTTTTATTTAAATAACCAACTAGCGTACGTACTCAATGTTATCCGGGATAAATTCTTACGATTAAACATCTTTAAGACATAAATTTCAACAAAATTTTTTGGTTCTGTAAATTTTGAGGAAACGATCACCACTACATCAGGCAAGTTTGTTTTCACAAATGTATCGCAAGGCAATTGAAAAAGTACCTGTGCAATGAAATAACGGTGGTGTAATCTCTTGCAAAAGATCTGATTCAACATTACTTAAGTTCAGCAAAGGAAAAATCTATGACAATTGAAAGTAACGCTGGAATAAGTGGAGAAAGAACTGGTATATATATATATATATATATATATATATATATATATATATATATATATATATAAAGGAACAAACCGTAGTATGTGTTCATCAACGTTTCATCTTTATTTCAAGACTTCCTCTGGATGAATCTAATAATAATCTCGAAATAAAGACGAAACGTTGATGAACACATAATATGGTTTGTTCCTTTTTATTTCTCTACTTTGTCGGAATACTATTTCCATTATTTTCATCATATATATATATATATATATATATATATATATATATATATATATATATATATATATATAAATGAAAACAAAGGGATGTAGTGTTTACCTGATATACACAATGGTAAACCCCAAACTAATATAAATAACAGTATTTATATATAGAAAATTTAATCCCAACCGAATTAAAAAAGCTCAATACGCAATAGAGAGTAGAGCTTATTATAAGAAAAAGAAAATTAAAACTGTATTTTTTCATTTTTTTATTTGGCAATTTATAACTAAAATAAATTGCGGTTTCACTTAATGGCTTAACTAGCAAATTCTAGCATTACTACAAATATAATCTGCTGATTTCTTTATGTCATCTAATGAGAAGTATGATAAGAATAGCATTCTTTGAAACTCCGCGGAATAAGGACTTTGTAAATTTTTTTTTGGAGTATTCAGTCGAACAATAAATTTTGATTGTAAAGTTCAACTTACCGTTTTAATTTTCTTTCTCTCTCATATATATATATATATATATATATATATATATATATATATATATATATACTAGCAAAAGTACCCGTCGTTAACTGGGTTCAAAAACAGCCTACAGAAAATGGACTCTGATTTATGAAAGTATGATAGGTTATGAAAAGGAAGGGTTGTAAAGATTAGCTTCAAATTTGGGGGTATCAAAACCAAAGCAAAATATGATGAAAGTAAAAATAAAATAGATAAACCTCATAATTTATTATACCATACTTGTTCACACTGAAACACTTATCACAATATTCTGTGGATCTATATTAAATTACCTTGTTAAACTTTGTGACATATTTCCATTATATGGAGGTCAGGCGCGAACGAATACCCCATAATTTTAATATACCATATTTCTTCAAACTGAAACATAATTATCAAACTATACTTACGCAGATAGATATGAAAAGTATTTATTAAAGTTTGTGCATATTTCCATTCTATGGAGGTCGGCCGCGAACGCAGACCCCACAATGTTATTATACCATCCCTATTTAAGTTAAAACATACTTATCAAAGTATTATTATGTACACCTATATCAAAAACACTTGTAAACGTTTTTTTTTTAATTAAAATTTTTATTTATTTCCATACTTTGTGGACCAGGCGCGTATGAAGACCCCACAATTTTAATGAATCATCATTATGCCAGCTCAAACATACCCATTCCTGTGTCTCGATACATCTTCTATCATTATATGCGATCAGTTTTCTAAAATAGTCTACCATATAGGAGCCTATTCGTGACCAGACACACACAGACGTTCAGTTTTATATTATAGAAGAAGATATATATACATTTCCTAAAGTGGGAATTGCGTAAGTATGAACCACTGATGCCTGTAGGCAAAAATGATAAATATTTCAAATAATTATATATATACTAGCATGGGTGCCCGGTGTTGCCCGGGTGTTTGGAGGTGTATGTTAAGCAAAAAAGAAAAACAAAACAAAAAAAAAAAGGTCAATTTTTAAAAAAATTTGACCCCTATTATGACTCCTTAAAATTTTTGCTTTGGGCTCAACTACAGTTATTAACTTAGATCCATGTCCAAGGAACCTTTATCTAAATTTTCAAGTGGTTAGGCCCAAAATTGTCGGAGGAGTTTGGTAAAGTTCTCAAAAGTCAAATCGTTGAACTTTGACCTCTTAACAGCCAAATTTCTGGCCGAAAACTGATCACAACGATTTTCCCAAATCTCAGTACCCTGTATATCAATTTTCGAATGTGTAGACTTAAATTTGTTAGAATTATTGCGTAGGGAATTGTACACAGATACACAGACACACACACGGATAGACACGTTCACTTATATATATATATATATATATATATATATATATATATATTATATATATATATATATATATATAGCTTAATGGGTAAGAGGAAAAGAGAAAGTTTAATTCCACAAAAGGAGCGGTAAAACAAGACAGTAATAATAATGATGATATTTACGGGACCACTTACTCCTTACTCCCCAACCCCATACTCTGACCACCCCCTTGTCTGTATCCCTTTTTTACGCACCCTTAATAATTATTATTAACAGTATTTTCATCATTATTATTAGTAGTAGTAGTGGTGGTGATGGTGGAGGTAGTGGTAGTAGTATTGTTACTACTATCTTTATTATTATTGTTATTATTAGTCTTGTTTTTACCACTATTATTATTATTATTATTATTATTATTATTGCTGTTATTATTATTATCCTCGTTATTATCCCCGTCATTGCTACCATGACCGCTACCATTATCTTCATGAACAAAATCTGAAACGAGGAGGAGAGAGTCAAATCAAGTAGGGAGGTAACTCCTTGATACTAAAACACTCAATCGCGTAGGTAGGGAGTTTTTTTTTTTTTTTTTTGAAGTGGCAGGGTGACGGGGTTGGTGAGAAAGAAGAAATGATGCTACCCGGGGACAGGTGCCATTTTCTTAGGTAAAGCGCATTCGCATAACATTTGGGAAAAAGAAGGAAAATATCTATACCTACCCTAACGAAGCATCAAGATATAAGCAGATATTAACAAAGATTAGTACTGCATTCAATCCAAGTCGACAAATAAATGCAGCTTAAAACGTTGTGCAAGTAAAAAATAGTAGAACTCAGCAAATGTTGCTAAAACCGATATCAGTTCTTTCAATACCGTATGCTTTTCTTACACTCTTTGATACCCCCCCCCATATATATAGATTTATATATATATATATATATATATATATATATATACATATATATATATATATATATATATATATATATATATATATACAGAGAGAGAGAGAGAGAGAGAGAGAGAGAGAGAGAGAGAGAGAGAGAGAGAATAAATGACAAAAAGGTATATTCCAAAATTAATGATGTTAACCATCTTATAATTTATTCCTTTAATTCAGTTGACAATTCTTGACAGTATCTGTTCCGTAGCGCAAAGTGAATCATTAATTATTATATCAATCAGTGAATCTATTATGCCCTTAACTCATCAGAAGAAATAGCAATATAAATGTGTATATATATAGAATATTACTTTTTGTCATTTATTCTCTATAGTGCTCTGTGATTACTTTGAGCTTCTTAAATAAGGATGGATATATATTATTAGAAAATATATTTCTTCAGAAATATATATATATATATATATATATATATATAAATATAAATATATATATAAATATATATATAAATAAATATATAAATATATATGCATATAAACATATATATAAATATATATATAAATATAAATATATATAAATATAAATATATATAAATATATAAATATATATATATATATATAAATATATATATATATAAATATAAATATATATATATATAAATATATATATAAATATATATATAAATATATATATACATATAAATATATATAAATATATATATACATATAAATATATATATAAATATATATATAAATATATATATGCAAATATATATATAAATATATATATGTAAATATATATGTATATAAATATATATATGTAAATATATATTTATATAAATATATATAAATATATATATAAATATAAATATATATATATATATATACATATACATATTTCATGATTTTCTTGGGGGTACAAAACTTTATTAAGGCAATCATGAAGGGAAGACGTATTCCTTCGGAATTCATTTTATATTAAAAAAAAGACAGAGGAGAAAAGGAAAATCGATAGCGACTAAAAAAAAAAAAATAAAAGTAAGGAATAAAAAAAAAATAAAAGTAGGGAAATAGAAAAAAAATCAAAACGAGTCAATTGACATGTTTCTCCCTCACTCATCCAAATTGGAATCGAGGGATTTCTTTTTTAGTAATTTGTTTTCCTTAATGATAAAATCTAAAAAAAAAAAGAGACGGGAGCAAGAGCAATCGTATGAGGATGAATTTTAGAGGCTGATCACGTTCAAACTCAACAAGCAGTCCTTTTGCTTACAAAGGGAAGGCTTCCTAAGGCAAACGTGAACAGTCTCCAAGACTTTTTGATGATATACGAAGTGATCTCGATCAATACGGAGAAAGAGTTGATGCTAAAGTTCGTTGCACAATCCCGGTATTTAAAAAAGTATTCCGTTATAGCGGATCCATACGTGTTGTTTGCAGCGTCGGTAGGAAGGAATGTTCCATTCCTGATTTTGCTTGGTACATGTTGTTGTATGTGACTTACCAATTTTAAAGACGTTCGACCTACGTAGTCGGCACAGCAACCACATTTAAATGAATAAATAGCATTACTAATATGATGAGGGGGTAGAACATTTTTTTTATTGGAAGCCATTAATGGTTTGTATTATATACAATACGAACATTTGAAGCAAAATAACATCCTTCAACAGTTGAACTAATTTGTTTGGTGAATTTTTCACTTACTTTCCCCAACCACGGCAATCGAATATAAACCGGACATTTATCCACCATATTGGGGTTTGTTCGTAAAAAATCTTCTCTTTTCCTTTTAATGGTGGTTTTAATTACATCTAAAGGATAACCATTATTGGACAAAGCATCTGTAATTATATTTAATTGCTCATCCAATTTTTCTGGCGAGGATATCATTAGGGCACAATGTGTTAATGTCTAAATCAAATTATATTTGCGCTTGTTAGGGCAGAATGAATCCCAGCGTGTATACAGCCCAGTGAATGTTGGTTTGCGATAAATCGATGTAAGGTAACTAGATGGAGTTTTCGTTACAAAAACATCGAGAAATGCCAGGGCGGAATTATCTTCACTTTCATACGAATACTTTAACGCCGGATGCATACTTTTTAGTAACGAGAAAAATTCGTTTGCTTCCGAATTACTATCAAAAAGGCAAAACGTGTCGTCTACATATCTAAAATAGATCAATGGTTTTATGGGCCCGGACATTCATTTTTCTTCGGGGAATCCTACAAAACAAAAATGTTGGCCAATGTGGGTCCCAACACGGAGCCCATCGACGCACAATCAATTTGCCTGTACATTACATCATTAAAGTAAAATTAAACGGATATAACGGAAAATTTAATTAGTTCAAGAAATACGGGTTCAAGAACGGAAGGTGTTGGACTTGAGCTGCGATATATAAAGTCAGCAAAAATATCTATCATATGTATAAATATATATATAATTATATATATATATAAATAAATATATATAAATATATACATATATAAATATATATATAAAAATATAAATATATATATAAACATAAATATATATATAAATATGTATATATATATAAATAAATATAAATATATATATAAATAAATATGCATTTACATAACGATAAATATATATAAATATTATATATATATAAATACAATATATATAAATAAATATAATATATATGAATATAATGTACATAAATGAATATGAATATATATATATAAATACATATATAAATAAATATATATAGATAATATATATACATAAATATAGATATAAATAAATATAAATATATATAAATATATATACATATACAATTATAATATATATATATAAATATAATATATATGTATATAAATACATATATATGAAAATAAATATAAATATACATGTATATATAAATATAATATTTATATAAATAAATATAATTTATATAAATATAATACATATATATATGAATAAGATATATATATATATATAAATAAAGATATATAAATATATACATGAACAAATACAAATATATATACATATACAGATACAGATAAATATATATATATAAATATATAAATAAATATAAATATGCATAAAGATATATAAATATAAATATATATAAATACAAATATATATATAAATACAAATACATATGTAAATACAAATATATATATAAATATATATAAATATAAATACATATATGAATATAATATATATAAATATCAAATATATATAAATATATATATATAAATACAAATATTTATATAAATACAAATATATATATATAAATATAAAAATATTAATATATGTAAATATTAAATATATATAAATACTAATAAATATAAATATTAATATATATATATAAATATATATGTATATATAAATATATATATGAATATATATATAAATATATATATGAATTTAAATACATATAAACATATAGAAATATAAATATATATATATAAATATATTTATAAAAATAAATATGCATATATGTATATATAAATATAAATATATATATATACAGATGTATATATATATAAATATGTATATGTAAACATATATATATAAATATATATATATAAATATATATAAATATATTTATACATATTTATATATAAATATAAATATATATAAGTATATATACAAATATATTTACAAATATATATGAAAAATATATATATAGAAATATATATATATATAAATATACATATATATATATAAATATATATATACCTATATATATATATTTCTATATATATATATGAATATATATATTTATATATATATGAATATATATATATAAATATATATAAATATATATATATAAATATATATATAAATACATATATAAATATATATATATATAAATATATATAAATATATATATATAAATATATATATGTATATAAATATATACATAATTATATATATAAATATATATATAAATATATATATAAATATCTATATAAATATATGTATAAATATATATATATATAAATATGTATATATAAATATAAATAAATGTATATATATATAAATATATATATATAAATATATATAAGTATATATATATAAATATATAAATATATATATATAAATATATATATAAATATATATATAAATATATATATAAATATATCTATAAATATATATATATATATATATATATATGAATAAAAAATATATATAAATAAATATATATATAAATATATATACATATATATAAATATATATATATAAATACATATATATAAATATATATATATAATTATATATATTTTGAAATATATATATATAAATACATATATGTAAATATATATATAATTATATATATATAGAAATATATGTATATAAATATATATATAAATATATATATATATATAAATATATATATGATATATGTATAAATATATATATATGTAAATATATATATAAATAGATATATATAAATATAAATATATAAATATATATAAATATATAAATATATATGTACCTAAATATATATATAAATATATAAATATGTATATAAATACATATATACATATATAAAAATGTATACATATGAATATATATGTAAATAAATACATATATATAAACATATATATAATTATATACAAATATATTAATATATATGCATATAAATATATATAAATATATATGCAATATATATATATACATAAATTCAATATATATATAAATATAATGTATATATATAAATATAATATGTCGATATAAATATATATATATAGAAATAAAAAAATATATAAATATAATATATATATAAATATATATATATAAATATATAAAAATAAATATATTTATATAAATAAATATTTATATAAATAAATAGATACATATAGAAAATAGAAAATTAGAAAGAAATAGATATAAATATACATATATAAATATAATATATATATAAATACATATAATATATATATATAAATAATATATATATAAATATAATGGATATATATATACATATACATATATATAAATATATATATATATGAATAAATATATATATAAATAAATATAAATATATATATATATATATATAAATGATATATATATAAATAAATCTAATATATATATATATATATATAAATCTAATATATATATATAAATTACCATATATATATAAATATAATATATATAGGAATATATATGTATAAAAGTATATGTATATGTAAATATATAAATAAATATATATAGATATATAAATAAATATATATATAAATATATAAATAAATATATATATAAATATATAAATAAATATATATATATAAATATATAA
This sequence comes from Euprymna scolopes, assembly GCF_053919585.1. Classification (NCBI taxonomy): domain Eukaryota; kingdom Metazoa; phylum Mollusca; class Cephalopoda; order Sepiida; family Sepiolidae; genus Euprymna; species Euprymna scolopes. Next base: position 130,696,061 of record NC_136493.1, on the reverse strand, counting down.
ACAATGTATATATATAAATATAGATATATAAACATTAATAAATATATATATATAAATATAATGTATATATATAAATATAATATAAATATATAAATATAATATATGTTTATAAATAAATATATATATATATATAAATATATATTTAAATATATAAATATATATATAATATATAAGTAAATATATAAATATATATATATATATATATATATATATATAATTTAAATGAGAATTTTTTAAAAACTTTGAAGTGTCGAATATAATGATACAATCATTTTTGTTTATTGATTTTTTGTGTAAGGCCTATATTTCGCTACTACATATCCTCATCAGGGTCGAAAGTCCGGTTCGTGAAATTGAATTCCTTTTTCTTTTTCTTCATTTTGGTGTTATGGCGAAGAGACGTGAATTTACGTGTTTGTTCGGTGGTTTCAAGTTTATAGTGCTCCAGTTTCGAGCGGGATTTTAAGTAAAAGATGGTCTCACGCTCGAAACTGGAGCACTATGTAAATATAATGGACCTTTCTGTTGATTTCGACGTGTAAGCTCCGCTACAACAACTAAGTTGCTCGGAAATCCACATAGATTTTTTGTTTATAGTGGTGAAGGCTTGGTGCAGAACCAATTATTCTTTTTGGTACCACTGCAAATCTTAGTCGTTGCAATGGCTGCTGCAAGACAGAGCACAAGTAAACCTCACAATTTTTTTACACAGTAAGTTTCTGCCCCTAGATGCATGTCTTAACGAACATTGAGGGTGCATCCATCCCAGTGGGTTAAACATGCCCCCAGACACTAACCTAGAAATTTCTATGCCTCGTCGCGGTTCATTCAGCGCCTAGAATTCCCAAATGGTCAACTATTTGGCAATGGCCAGATTCATTGTTGCTTCGGTGATCTGACGAGAACTGGGCTTTCAAGATGATTATGCCGTGTGTGTGTGTGTGTGTGTGTGTGCGCGTATACATATTTGTTTTTTGTATATTGATATTCATATTAACATTTTTTATCTATTAATTTAAAAAGAAAATACAACTTTGTTATATGTGGGTCGTGGAACAGCATTCATCTGCTAAAGATCAAGCTAATTTGAATATTCTTTTAAACATTCAATTTAATTAATTCCCTATAGTTTTTTTCGGTTTTCTTATGAGCTTATCTTTAGTTAACTATTACGTGTAATTATATTCATGCAAATATTCTACATGATTTATACTTGTGTAATATTTGCGATAAAAGTAAATACAAACCTTTTTCTATATATATTTATGTATTCGTATATATATTTGTTTAAAAAAAATTTTGCCTACTAAACTCCCCTAGTTTTTTTGATATAAAGATAAAAACATAATATATAGGACATGCGAAACTTTATATTTGAGTTTTAACCGGGGAAAATCGGTGCAAAAGTGTGAAAAAAAAAACAAACAAAAAAAACGTAATATGCCAGGTGAAGGTCGAACGACGCGATTACAAATATGCATGTATAACGTAATAGCTATTGGTTTATGTTTTTACTTTTAGCCTTGCAGCAATCATGTTGTCATAGCTCAGGCAATAACGTCAAAGGAAAACGTAAATTGTAAGTTAAACGTTTTGGTTTCGATTCTTAGTGGTGGCGCACGAGTCATTTTTTTTTTTTAACTTTTAAAATCATTATTATATATTGGGTTCAATATAATGTAATAATAAATACGAAATCTGCATTCATCAAAATGTCATATTTAAAGGTATTTTACGACCGGGCAATGCCGGGTGACCTGCAAGTATATATATATATAAATGCTATCTTATTTGTTTTTGTTTTGCGATACGTTTTTAATGAATTGAATTATTTATACGAAAGTGCATTTTCACCTAAATGCGAGTTGTAGAGGTTACGGACTCTACTTTGTATAAGCAGTATCGCCTGAAGAGGTCTCTAGTTATTAGTAACTGGCTGACCGAAACAGACTCATGAATGTGTAGTGACATATAAAAGCTTATGTAATACAAATAAAAAGTATATATTTCTCCACTTCGGTATTGAACACTCTTGTATGAACCTCGTTGATAATACATAGGTTCCTTCACCTCTGGAAAATATTACCTTGTAATTATATATATATATATATATATATATATATATATATATATATATATATATATATATATATATATATATAATCTTGTTAAATTTTCTAAGTTGGGCCGAAATACTAATTTTGTATGTCTCATCGATACTTGATTCGGACTATCCCATTTTTTCGTTTTTTATTTCACTACTAGCCTGGGTGTTTGGAGGTGTGTGTTGAGCAAAAAAAAAAAAAAAAAAAAAAAAGAGTGTGAGATATGCAGGCAGCCTCGAACCCGTGACGCGAAGTGGAAAAGAAAGTGAAAGAAAAACTGACGTCTTACCCCTACTCCATGACGCCACCGGAAGTTCGGAACGTTGAAATTAGTAAAGTCATTCTAACCGATACGATAACTTGCAAAAATGGCGACGCAAAAAAGAAAACAAACGAAAAACAATAAACGACCCTCCTTGTAGAAAGCTGCCCAGTTGAGGGTGAAGGAATTAATGTTTTTAGTCAATTTTGATTATAATTATTTGTCGTCCGAACGGTCGATCTTCAAAACGATACCAATCTTGTGAAAATCCGTCGCCTCCGTCAAAAGGTGTAGGCAGACATACATACGTACATACATACATACATTTAAACAGACAGGTGAGATTTATATAATTTCACTATGATATTAGTAGGAACATTTCATTAAAAAAAAATTGCTACATTTTTTTTGAAAATAACCCCTTACCCCCCAAAAAACTAGTACTAATCCTCATTCTATCCTGAGCAACGCCGGGTCTTCCTGTTAGTATATTTATAAAGTATGACTGCAAAGGTTAATAGAAGTAGAAAATAGCTTGTAATCATTAGTAAAGACTAGTCATAATTGACTGCAGAAAAAGCTTTTTTGTAGTTTGATCTTTTTATTAGTTAAAAAAGAAAATATAAAAACATTCAATGGAACTTGCTTTCAAGTAATTAAGTAGACAAATATATTTTGAGATGATTAACGTAAATGAAATCTTTTAAAAGCACACTATTTAAACTGCGGTTGCAGAGACAAAGTATAAGATCCAACTTATAGAATTGCCAAATATACAAGGCTTTATTCTAAAGCGTGCCTGAACATTAGCGTGCCTGAACATAGCGAGATACGAAACCGGAACCCCAAAATCGCAAGGTGCAGCCACATTCAGTAATAGTCAAAGTTGTATTAAAAATATGAATCCAAACATTCTATAAAGTTAAACCCAGTCTCCCTCAGACACTGCAACACCGCAATCCGCCTCTTTTGTTTAAATAAAGGATTAAGTTCAACATTCTGTATTCGTTCAAGAAAAGGTTCCTAGGTTCGAAAAGATGCACCTGAAAAACGCTGGAAATTACATCGGGCGAAAAGTGAAAACATTATTTCTTACTCATCGAAAGAGTAGATTATGTGCTTGGGATTATCTGATTACAAAATTAAAGGTTTTTTTCACATAGGCATCACCACTTATCAAGGCCCAGAGACCACTCGATGATAAGTGTTAAGAGTGTACAGTAGTCAATTGGACAATATAGTAATCGTTAGTGATGGAAATTCGGTAAATTTGTTAACTTAAGTGGAACGGCTCATTAAGAACTTGTTTACGTTGGACTTGAAGACAACCATATTGTAGTCAGCAGGAAAGCAGGAAAACGGAAAACAGTTCCACAAGTGTGCAGTTCTAAGAAAGGAGCTTTGTTCATGGAATCTACGTTTAGGTTTAGGCACAGGTAAAGAGTGGGGGGAATATATTTGGGCAGCATTACTTCATTTAAGCAAACATTATTAAATACGATAGAAAGCTTCTGTTTAATTATACCTTTTTAAACAATTGTTTCGATACTTTTGTGTAGAAATTAAAAATGATAAAGTCCCATATGCATTTATTTTTCGAACGATTTCACCGTTCTCCAGCATCGTCAGGAAATGAGTGGTGTACTTTGTACTTGTGTGAAAAGTGACGGCGTTAATTGTAGGTTTTAGGAGTTTATATAAATGGCTTCGAGAATTTTCATTTTTTTTTTTTTACATTTGTTTTGTGGCGTACTGTCTTTGTGCTTTGGACAGATGTGTCTGATTTCGGAAAGTGCAGTTATGTTTTTTTGTAGACAAAATAGGAAAAGTGTAGGAAACTTCGCAAGAATCAACATTATGCATGGTTAAGTGGTGGGATAGGATCATCGTTTTGTAATCGCCGACTGAATTTTGAAGAAGTTATATACCCCATGTGGCATTTAAACCTAAAACCTTTTTTAATGGTTTTATGGTTGGGGAAGTATTGTTTTTTATTAAAATATTTTGGGTCTTAAATGTTTTTATAGTAAATGAAAAGTCTAATCATGTTATTCCCTTAGTTGGGGATGCGTATCTATGGATGATATTTCTTATAGCCTTTCTTCTAATTTAAAGTTAAGTTATATTTGATTGCAGTAGAATATGTCGATTGAAGTTGAGTTGCGACTCTGAGCAATATTCTATTTGAAGTGGTATTTTTTTAAGTTCTGCAGCATAAATTTTATATGTTGGTCTAAGATAGAATTGGGAACTCCATTATTGATAAGTACTTATTTATTCATTTTTTTTCAAAGAGTAGTGATTTTTTAGACGATAATATTAGTTTAGCGCAGTTAGGAAGATTTTTTTTTACTATGGCTATGTTGTAACAGTGAGGGTACTCACTCTTAAAATCTAGAATGCAAGGATTTAGGCTAGTATAGTTTTTACAGCAGGATGTGTTAAATGTATTATGGGAGAACATAAAAAAAGGGAATTTTGTTATTGACGTTATATTCGACAGTGAATTTGAGTATAGAGTTACTTTGGAAAAAGGTCTTTAATGTTTGCATTTATTTATTGTCCTTAGCTAGAAAAAGTATATCGGCTACAAATTGTACTGCTGGTTGAGGTGTGTTCCGTATAATACTGTGCAGTCCTAGAAGGACCAACCTGTCGGATTTTGACTTCTCACACCTTGAGAAGGGATTATTTTATTGATCATTGCCTGTAGGGACACTAATGGGTTATGCCGACGGGACTGTACAAACACTTTTTGCTTTTTCACTAGGGCGCTGGCTTTACACATTCTACTTTCTCCACTGATATTCTTGCCGTTACACACACACACACACACACACACACACACACACACACACACACACACACACACACACACACACAGTTATATACATATAAATATGTATACGTACATATATATACATACATATATATATATGCATACCTATATATACATATACACATACATATATACAGACGCACACACACAATTATATACATATACATATGTATACGTACATATATATATATACATACATATATATATATATATATATATATATGCATACCTATATATACATACATACACACACGCACATATATACATAAAGAAAGAGATAGAGAGAGGGAGGTAAAGAGAGATAAAGTGAAAGAGAGATAAGACGAGAAATACATATACATATATATATAATGTATATGAGAGAGAGAGAGAGAGAGAGAGAGAGAGAGAGAGAGATGATGATGTAGGGTAGAGAGCAAGAGAGGTGGAGGGAGGTAGAGAGCGTGAGATCTGGGACAAATATTGACAGGTGAATAAGATGAATACCGATAGGAAGAAATTTTGGCGCCAAATAACTGACAAGCAAACCAACAAAAAACAAATTTGCAATGTGTAATTTTATATCCGAGTTCATCGCATTCTAATTCTCTGCTTGTTCATATGTAGATAGTTGTCTACTCATAACCATATCTTTATGTTTTTCTGTGCATGTATGTGCGTAATAAACCGATTTCAATTTCTAGCCAGCGGGTAGACACTGTTGTTCAACGCTCTGTCGACAGCTGTGCTAACAAAGAACACAATCTTAAAGACTGATAATCTACAAATTTGGAAGCAGTGTATCAATACCAAATATGCAATCCAATCCGTCACATGTTTTGTCAATGGAAACGGTCTGGATTATTAATTAGACCGTAAAAACATAGAAGGGCGCAATGAGAGTACTGTGACATTTTAACATTGAACAAAACTACTCGTGCATAAAAAACATGAGACTTGCTGAGGTTTCAAAAGTTTTAGTTAAAGAGTTTACTCATTGGGGATAGACCACTGTGACGTTTTTTTTTTTTTACAAGGAAATCACCACGTATCACGTTCTGGAGTCCACTCGAGAACATAGGTTAATGAGTACACGGTGGTCACTAAAACAACATCCTAGTGATCGTTAGTGGTAGAAATTGCGTAGAATTTGATTATTAAAGTAGACGGCTCAACAAGAACTTGTTTGGATTTGACTTTGACAAAGTTCCACAGGTGGGCAGTTCTAGGAAAGAAGCTTTGTACATGGAATTTGCGTTTAGATTTAAGCACAGATTGAGAGTGGGAGGAATTGTTGATAGTGGTTGTAGCCAGACGTGCGCTTTTGTGAAAGTTGACGGGGAGCATAGACTGAAGTTCAGACGAGCACCTGCCATGAAAATAACGATAGAGCAGAGATAGGCCTACACCGTCTCTTCTGTTGGAAAGAGGTTGCGGGGGAGGAGAAAAGGACATCACATACTAGGTTTCGAAGTCGGTATTAAACTCTGCCATGAGCAACTCCTTCCCAGATGTGGCAACAGTACTCTATTTTAAGATGAATGTTGCTCTTATACGGGGAGAGGATTGCGTCAGGAGTGATATATCTTGTGGAGCAGTTGAATGATGCAGCCATTTTTCGGCGACCTTGACAGCAGATATGATGCAAGTCTTTTATTTCAAATCAGAATAAAAAGGTCAAACCTTTTATTTCACATCAGAATGAAAGGTCAAGCTTGTCGAAGCAAAGAGCTTCTTTGAGACAAGAGACATTCATATAAAATGAGTCCAAGTGGGAATTAGAGCTTTCATAGTGAAAAGATAAAAGCTTGTTTGTTTTATGCCTTCAAATTAACTAGCCATCTGTTGTGCCATTGCACTACGCGCTCAGCATCGGAGAAATAAAAAAGAGTTCTTGGTCGTTGTTAATTATCTAATTAATTATTTAATTATTTTTCTTAACTTAGTCTTAAGTATAGGCATTGAGAGACGCAGACGGGCAAAATCTCGAGATAATACTCGCTTAGCTTGTCTGTACATTGTCAGTAACATCTCGTCCGTATCTTTGCCAACACGGGACTGATTTTAAAAATACTTTTGTTTCTCTCCTCAAAGGCATGACGTCATCACCCTCGATATTTCGATACCTGGATTTGTAGCACATATTATCTATGGAGCTAATCTATGCCCCTTCTCCTGCAGCTAAGAAATTTTTCAATTTCCTGCAGCTAAGTATATTTCCATTTGCTGCAGGTTATCTAGATATATATTATTGTGATCATCGACAAAATTTATACTAGTCACCATAATCGCTACTTACTGGCGTAGAGTCCAAATATATGTACCAGACAACACGTGGCCGGAAGAAATTACTCATGGCTGATTAACATAGACACACCTGACTGAAAAATAAACATCCAGTGATTTGATGCAGAGACAGATGCAAAGATAATCTGCAAAGATTTCTACCCGTAGACGAAAATATAGCCGAGGCTAAATAAACATTAAAATGGATGGAAGACATGCCCTATTAATGATGAGACGATTTCAGTATTTTTTCCGATTCCGGTACAATTATCGCTTCTATTATAAATTCCAGATTCCGATATAATTACCGACTTCGATTCTTTGTTAAATCTCTAAATATTTAGCTATTAAGTTCTCGTCGTTTAAAAAAAATTTCAGATCATCACGAAAGCTCTTGTAATACGTACATTCGCAAACATAAAAATGCACCTGCGCGGAGTAATCTTAAATTTCAGTTTGGCTGGTAGTTTAAAACCATGGAATATTTATTATAATATCATTAGTAGCAACAATTGAAAATTCCGTTCAAGAAAACAATAACCGATTTTTGCATTAGAAAATAGGGACAAATATTTCCGATTCCGATACCCTCAAAAGTTCCGATATTTTTGGTTATCAATTCTAATTAGACGTCCCAGCAATGATAGTTAGATTAACTGTTTGAAATAAATCCCTGAATGGGCGTTGCAATTGTGGATGAGTTACTGTTCAAAATGTTATATTAAACGGTCTAAATTAAGATGGATCAATTTGTTTGCCAGCGACTTCGAGAAATAAACATCCATCAAACTATCTACCATGCATCTATCTATTAGGTTTAGAAGAAAGTTCTTGCAGAATGTTTAATTTTTATTTCAAACAATGTATTTTCAAATAAGTTTTCGCTAGAATACCTTTATTTTATATATCATTTTAAAGAGAGTTATTCGCTCTATATAATCGTTTAAATTACAATCGTTTTAAAACAATTATGTCTGTTTCAGAACGTTGAATACAAGGTTGGAAGAAAGCAAATTCACACAATATTCTTATTTCAATTCAAGCTAGGCCGAAAAGCTGCTGAAACAGCTTGCGATATCAACGAAACCTTTGGCATAGAAATCATCACTGAACCTACAGCACAATGGTGGTTTAAGAAATTTCGTGGCGACGACGAGAGTCTTGTAGATGATGAGTGTAGTGGTCGGTCATTGGATGTTGACAACGGTCAATTTAGAGCCTTAGTCGAAGCCAATCATCGCATAACTGTTCGAGAACTTGCTTCTGAATCAAACGTAACGTATACGATGATTTCTAACCAATTGAGAGAGATTGGAAGGACAAAAAACTTGATAAATATGTGCCTCGCGAAGTGAACGACAACCAAAAGAAACTTCGTTATGAAGTGCCATTTCCCCTTCTTTTGCGCAACAAGAACGACTCGTTTCTCGACCGGATTGTGACTTGCGATGAAAAGTAGGCTCCTTATGACAATCGGTGATGCTCAGCTCAGTGGTCAGACGCCGACGAAGCTTAAAAACACTCCCCGAAGTCAGAGTTGCACCAAAAGAAGATCACGCTGACTGTTTGGTGGTCTGCAACCGGTCTCATCCATTACAGTCTTTTAATGCAGGCGAAACCATTACAGCGGTGAAGTACTGCCAACAAAGGAATGAAATTCACCAGAAACTTCAACAAAAACACCCAGCATTAGTACAGAAAAGGCCCAAATTCTCCTTCACGACAATGTGCGACTGCACGTTGCTAAACCGGCACTGGAAAACTTGAATAAATTGGGATATGAAACACTGTCTCATCCACCACACTCTCCAGACTTCTCACCTTCCACCACTTTTTCAAGCATGTTGATAACTTTCTGCAGGAGAAATGCTTAAAAAACCTAAGCGATATCAAAAACACCTTCAGCGACTTCATCGCCACCAGAACACAAGATTTTTACGTTACTGACATAAATACACTTGTTTTGCGTTGACAAAGGTATGTTTATTCTGATGGTGCTTATTTCGATCAATAAATTTTTGTTTGAACCGAGGTATGTTCATCTATATTTTAAAAGTTCAAAACCACACGAACTTTCTTGCCACCCTGATATCTATCTATCTATCTATCTATCTATCTATCTATCTATCTATCTATCTATCTATCTATCTAAGGTTTAATAATAAATGATACTGTCAATTCTTCATTTTCATTTTTTTTCTGTATTTACTTTTCTGCAAGAGACGCATTTTATGTAAATGTTAACGACAATTAAAAACTATTTACTACTAACAATTACCATTTACTTAAATAAATATTTAAATGCTGAATGCATGAAAATCATCTTTTCCGGTTGTTCATACCGATCAGGTATACGCCCCTGACAATCAGTCCGACAGAAGATGAACCGTTGTGGCATTAGCCAGTCTTGTTCTGTTAAAAAAAGTTTTAGAAGAGAGAAGTTATTTCATTTTTTAAAATGAAAATTGCCCCAGACAATGCATGACGCCACTTTATGTAAGGAGCTAAAAACAAATATTAGTTCAAAGTCAAAAACTAACCAATAATCAATGTTAGATGGACAGAAAACAGCAATTATTTCCCCTTTGTCAGAAACATCGCTAATGGAATGAGGACTAAAGAACAAAATAAGGAAGGGAGAGTTACGCGGTTGCCGAAAGTAAACCCAGAGTCCACATTTTACTCTCCCATATCATTGCCAATTGTCTGAGTTTTTTTTTTACCGGAAAATGCCGCCACGGTTGCTTCGACTAATTTTACAGAGACCGAGACTGCACTGGCTTTTCTATTCTCCCACTTTCCGACCACGTGACACATCTTTCTGCAATGAGGATGAAATAAATACCATAACCATAACTCCTCGTGAATGATTTGCGATCATATTGAAAGTATTTGGAATTACAACCCTTGTGAATTTACCAACAAGTGCCCACCCGAATCACCGATTTTACCGGTCTAAAAAGTTGTCATGTACTATAAGCTATAAAAGCGAGTATTCTCACCGATATATAAAAACGTTTTAATACAGAATTTTATTTTCCGTGTCAAATGAACCCGTTTCCTTAAAAAAAAAAATTATACGCGGAATTAAAAAGTATTAAGAAAGTTGTTATCGTTAATTAATTTTTCATGGCGCTTGGTGTACATAAAAAAGAACGCTAATATCTCCAAATTTATCAAACACATAAAATTAATGTAGCGTAACTCGTAAATATCGAGGCCGAGTGTACGAAAAAGATCATCCTGCAAGACTAGGCGTAGTTGACACGCACACGCACCTGGCCGGAAAAAAGCAACATGGCATTATTGATTTTCGAAAATAAAATAATTTTCTCTTAGCCATCTACAGATTTGTATCGCCTTCCCTCATTCTAAATTGATTCAATCACTTTCTAATATTTTAAATTGCTTTGTAAGTATTTATAGAAAGAACAGCTCTCTTTAATGAGAGTGGCCATCGCTTGAACACATTTACACAGAAAATCTGAAAATAGGAACAAAGAAGAAATAATAGAAGATAATGTTTATGTAAATTATCTTGGAAATTCATCTGCTTAGTTTTCAGTAAATCTTTCACGTACTATATCAGTAAATATCAAACTTTTTTTTATTAATATTAACAAAATCCTGGAATTTTTGGTGACCGATATTTTATACGAAAAAGTTATTGAAAAATAAGGAAATATATATTACCATTCATCATTTGTTTTCGTTAAACATCTCTTTTACCATTCCGGTTTTCTGCATTGCCTTAATGAACAGCAGCAAACTTATTTACCAGGATGGAGTACTGTTGCCATACCTGTGCAGGAGCTGCTAGAAAGGACTTATCCTGCTTTGATAGAGTTCAAAATAGACTTCATAACCTCGTAGGAGATGTCTTTTTCCCTTCCCTGCAACATCTTTCTCACAGAAGAGATGTCACGGGTTTGTCTTTGCTTTATCGCTATTTTCATGGTAAGTGCTCGACTGAGCTTCAATCTATGATCCCCCCTCGCCAAACTTTCACAAGAAACACTCGTCTAACTGAAAACACTATCAATAATCCCCCCCCAGCCACTTTTTATCTGTGCCCAAACCTAAACGTAGATTCCATGAACAAAGCTTCTTTCTTAGAACTGCACGCCTGTGGAACTGTCTTCCGTTTTCCTGCTTTCTACCTGACTACAATCCGATTGTCTTCAAGTCCAACGTAAACAAGTTTTTGATGAGCCGTCCCACTTAAGTTACCGAATTTCCATTACTATCGATTACTATATTGTCCAATTGACTATTGTACACTCTTTAACCCTTATCCTCAAGTGGTCTCTGTCCTTGATAAGTGGTGATGCCTATGTAGAAAAATGCTTTAAGACAAACTACACCCAGTTGTGCATCTAGATATTCGAGAATGGTTCCATTCACTTCTCCGGTACATTTTACATAAGAATTCACTTATGTAGATTTTTCGACCTTTTTTCTATAGGGCATACGAGAACACGCACGCATTCACATTAAGTTATATGCACACACACACACACACACACACACACACACACACACACACACACACACACACACGCACACGCACACGCACACGATTCATTGAGTGTATACATTTGTTGTATGGATGTATATTTGCAGGTAGGTGTGAATGATTCTTAAGCAACTGATTGAAGCATTAGATTTCCACAGACCTAAAGCCAGTTCTAAAAATTTATTACTAGGTAATATATTTTTTTAAAAGTCTTCCTTGAATGAGGAGGCACATGTTATGATTAGGTGATAAAAAGGCATATGTTATGGTTAGGTGATAAAAAGGCACGTGTTATAGTTAGATGATAAAAAGGCACATGTTATGGTTAGATTATAAAAGGGCACATGTTATGGTTAGATGATAAAAATAATGATAGAATTATATGAATTTCTATGAAAAAGTAAATGAATACTTTGTCAAAATAGTTTAGGATTTCCCCTCCCCATTCCTTTGCATGTAATTTCCCTGTTAAAAATACGGAAAAGGTTTGGGAAAAAACAATTAAGGCTAGTGGTCTGGTAACACTGGATTGTGAAAAAGAGTTGTAGCGTATACGCCCATATTTAGTTAATAGTGTTTGTATAAATAAATAAAATTACACAATATATAGGCACACACACACACACACACACACACACACACACACACACACACACACACACACACACACACACACACATATATATATATGCAATGTGCATACACGCACCCACATACCCACCCATATGTATATTATTAATTCTTCAGCGTTGACTAGGTTTATTGCTTTTTTTGTTACCTTAATTTATATTTTTGTTTGTATTTTTTTTATTTAAAAGATATTAAAAGTAAAATATATTAACTTAGAAAATGTCGTTTTTATGACTATTCAAAAGAGGATTTTAATTTATGGTCAATATGAAAGGTAATTACGCAATTAGTTTACTAATATGGATAAAAAAAACATTTTGCTATAATATATAGAAATAAATTACACAAAAACTAATCCCAGGAAATGCCGTGCGGGGAAAGCTAGTTGATAATAAAATTAGCAACAAAATGTAAGAAAGACGAAGTTCATAACTTACTTTCAAAGTTAGAAGACAAAATCGATGTTACGACACAAGAATGGAGAGTTATACGAGAATACCAATCACTCGTTTATGCTTGCTGTCATTAATTACAATAATATTAAAATGTCTCAAACATGATTTATATGACACATACATTAATCCAGTTATATGGGAAATATATGAGTTTCAAAGAACAATTTGTCTGCAGAAAACACTTATATATATATATATATATATATATATATATATATATATATATATCTGTGTGTGTGTTGTGTATTTAGGTGGCATATTTTCATTCTTTTTTTTTTACACGGTGGTCACCACTTATCAAGGCCCGGAAGTCACTCAAGGATAAGGGTTATTGTAATTACAGTACGTTAGTGTGGAGATTTGATGAAGTGTTTACTTAAGGGGGCGGTTCATTAGGAATTTGTTAACGTTGGACTTGAAGACATCCAAGTTGTAGTCAGGTAGGAAGCAGGCAGACGGAACAGAGTTCCACGGGCGTGCAGTTCTAAGAAAGAAGCTTGGTTCATGGAATCCACGTTTTGATTTAGGTATAGATAAAGAGTGGGGGAAATTTTTCACAGTGGATTCAGCCAGACGGGTGTTTTTCGTGAAAGATTGGCGAGGGGAGGGGCAGAGATCAGACAAATATAATCGCCGTTGATTGAAATGTGATGAAAAAACGGTACGTAAGACTGTGCAAAAGCATCAAAACACCGACAGTCTTCGTGATGTCCCGAAATCTGGTCATACTAGAGTTACTTCTTACAGGGAAGACAATACTATCAAGATCCGCAGCCCCAGAAACCGATTTAAATCACATGGAAGTTGTTATCTTAGCCGATATGTTACGAAACCCGAAATCGGCAATGAGAGCAGTGCATCACTGAAGACAGCTTTTGAGTCATCTGAAGATTATATTTCACAACATCAATTAAGAAATAACAAATAAATGAATCGTTAACAACAAATAATCGAGTTTGATAACAAACAGAACAAAAAGTCTGATATGCAGTATTAGCTTGCTTATAACGTAAAACTTAATACCAGAATCAAATCGAGCATATTCTGCCCTAATTAAGGCCCATGAAATTAATTTTCCACGATAATAAATATTTTTAAAAATTATTGATTATTTTTGGCAGTAAATAACCGAAATGTGTTGATAAATCTTTCCTTCACTTTTATCCCAATATTTTTTTCTTAATATCCTGCATTCCCTTTTCTCTCGTTCATCCTACTACGTTTACACAATGCACCGCTTTTCGGTTTTCCTTGCGTGTATTTCTCCGCAGTTCGGATCGTTTTTTCCTAAAGCGTACAAGTTTTTCGTCCGCAACCAACTGCCTAAGGCTGTCTATCGATTTTCAATAAAAGCCAATCGCGTTTTCTACAAAATTGTCGCTATACAACTCAATGAAAAAACAAAAAACAAAAACAAAAAAACAAAAAACAAAACAAAACAAACAAACAAAAAATAAACGAATCTCTAACGTTTAAAAAAGGAGCAGGATCGTCAAAAGTAGGAGTCGGCCATATTGAAAAAGGGACTACGTAAAATTTATATAATAATGCTGGCCGCTTAAATATGATATTTTAATTTGTCCAGATTTCGTATATATTATTATAGAGTCGTGATTTCCAGAAGCTAGCATGATTGCTAGAATCGAAGCTGAAACTGTAGCATTCAAAGCTGGTGACGTTACCACTGTACCAATTTGACTGATTAAAAATAAAAAAATAAAAATAAAGATGAATGTACAAAATGTTTACCCATTTTTTTTTTCAATTTTGACACATTTTTGACCCTTTGAAAACTATTTTAACCGGCTAAAGTCATTGAATTCCAAACCTTTCGCGATCACAGCCACAGATGGATGACATGGAAGAGGTCATGGGATCACGTCAAACAGGTTAACGGAGGCATACATCTGCAGAGAGGCTCCGATTTGTGAGAACGAGAATTAGCAAGAGTTTTTGACGAGATCACGTTTCTGGTGTGAGATTGAAAATGAGTTTTTAGATTTTGTTCTTGGGAACGGGAAGAACACACACGTGTTTTAAGATGTAACCATCAAGTTGCAAAACCCTTTTCCTCCCCTGCGGCGCCTTTTCAAACGATTGGGGTTGATATCCAAATAACTGAACTGCTTCAAAAACGCAGAAGACTCGGAGTTTCCATTATATTGCGCGTTATAAAAAAAGATTACTCTGCAGAGGGGGGGGGTGAGATGGAAAGAAAAGTAGTGAAGCTGCAAGCCAACTCGAGAGACCCACGAAGGGAGACCGCTAACTGAGGTACATCACACCCATGCATATTTATAATGAACATTTTTGTTGATATGAAAATTGTATATTTGCTTGAATGAATATATAACTGTGCTCAATACACGTACAAACACAATGTTGTGTAACTACATTTGTTGTAAAGACAAAAAAAAAAATGATATGTTTATATTACACAGACGTTTCCATTTTTTTGTATTAATTCGGGTCCGTGCCGATTTGATATAATGGTTCTGAATTTTTGAGATGAGGAATGATAATATACATTAGTTTGATTGTTCAGACTACTATTCGCAACTTGAGTGTTATTCTCACTACGTTTCGGCCGATGCAACCTCCGACCTTTTTTTTCAGGTTTATCGTGACGAATTCAGGAATCTTTCTGTCAAACTCTGGAATCTGTACGGAACTTCGAACAGGACCAATTATCTAATTCACGGGGTTAGATTGATCTCGTTCCGTGAATTAAATATGGTTCCGTGCTGTTTTCCTGAGTTCGACAAGATACGCCTTAAGAAAGTTACATCGGCTAAAACGTTGTGGGAATAACATCCAAAGATAATTTTTTTTAAAATTGTGAAACAAATGCCAACAATATAAAATAGAGCAAAAAGTTGAACTGTGCTGATTCAAACGAATTTCCATTGTATTATCTGGAAAAGTTGTGATACATCATTTCTTTCTTTGTAATCCATTGCTTTATTTCAGTCTTCATGTCTAATCTATCTATCTGTCTATCTATCTATCTATCTATCTATCTATCTATCTATCTATCTATCTATCTATCTTGCATCAATCCATATTTGCAGCTTTGATTTTGTAAGCAGCGAGAAATTTATTGAATGTAACTATACAATTGCATCTCCACGATGGTCTCTTTCATGTTTTGCAGATTAGCAAAGCTGAATTGTGAAGCCGCCGTGATTCGCTTATAAATATATACTTATTGCCTTCTGCAAATTCAAGCCCGAATAGCTCTGTACAATATATAAATGTGGGGGAAGAGGTGATAAACACACACACACACACACACACACACACACACACACACACACACACACACACACACACACACACACACACACACACACACACATCTTTCACGAGAAAAACCCGTCTGGCTGAAACTACCGTCAATAATTTTCCCCACTCTTTATCTGTGCCTAAATCCAAACGTAGATTCCATGAGCAGAGCTTCTTTCTCAGAAGTGCACGACTGTGGAATTCTATTCCTTTTGCCTGTTTCCCACCTGACTATAACTTGGATGTCTTCAAGTCCAACATAAACAAATTCCTTACAAACCGCCCTCGTAAGTAAGACATTTTATCAAATCTCCAATACTAATGATTACTACAATACTATCTCATTGATTACTGTACACGTAATAACCCTTATCCCTGAGTAGCCTCCGGGCCTTGATAAGTGGTGACCTCCATGTAAAAAAAGATACATGCACACACACACATACGCACGCCCCCCTATATATATATATATATATATATATATATATATATATATATATATATATATATGTATATATATATATATATATATATATATATATATATATATATATATATAGAGAGAGAGAGAGAGAGAGAGAGAGAGAGAGAGAGAAAGAAAGAGAGAGACTGGAGCGGGTTGCGGAAAGCGGAAACAAAGATGTCACTGGGTCAGCAGAAAATAAATTACTCATTAGTTGAAGTAATTCGATTACAATCAAAGGCTGCGTGATGAAAGCTCAGTGGTTTCGGCGTAGGTCTGTAGAATTTGAGGTTCACAGTTCTGCTTCGTTAACTTTACACGGTTCAATAAGTTCGGTTCAATTCTAAATATATGAATATAATGAATATAAATACTGAACACCCAGTGATATGAATATAAAAAATATAAACATTATTTACGCGACGAGCAACAAAGCGTAGGGGTAAAATGCAAAGAAAAATTCACCTTCACATCTAAATTAAGATTTTATAACAGCAATTTTTTGTCCACACTAATATATGGAAGTGAAACTTGACATCTTAAAATCAGCAAAAACAAAAAAATATGAGATGCGTTTGATTCCAAGTGTCTTTGATAGATTTAAAGGATCAAAGGGAGCAATCGAATTACCACTCCATACGTCAGCGATCACACTAATGTGGCACAATGGAGAGCGCCCCTTTAAGGGGAGCTGGGAGTTTTTACATTAATAAACCTTGTCCCTAACTTGGTCTGCATTTGTGTGGAGGCAAGCACACACATTTCAGTGAGGACATATTTTTTAAAGGTTAATACTGTCGGCACACGAAGATCGACAGGTGTTTATGAATATAGTGCACAAAAAATGTTAAGCTATGCTGATATTATAATTTGAAAAGCAAAATATGGACGATGAAACATATCTCTCTCGCTCCTTCTCTATTTCCCTCTTTCATTCCCTTTCTCACTGTTTCAATGAAGAAAGAGACAAATATAATTGTATCGTTTTAAACAGTTTAAGTTTGGGGTCTAGAGTCGACGGACACGATATGTTAAATGTTAAATAAATTAACTACTTTTTTTTATAAAAATGCATTTGTTCGCTATTTTGTACAAGCGTTCGATTTCAGCATGAGATCCTGCCATTGATATCGACGATGGAAAGTTGCTTGTAACGACGCAATGAAGCCTCAAGAAGCAATCCATGCCAATCGATTATAGCCAATAACATATCGACCCGCTGTGTTGATGTTTTCATGTGCCTATCGTTTGATATCGTTTATGCCCCCCCCCCTTGGGGAGCTCGTTGCGGTTCCTCAATCAAGTAACTCTCTTCGGGGAAGCGAGCGATAGTGTCACACTAACCAGCAGATAGTATCGTTAATAATTAAAAAAAAAAAACGATGCCTAGGATGGCTTGGACATTCCCTCAGATTGGCCCCAGAGAGAATTGGCAACCAAATGTTCCAAAGGACTCCTTATGGAAAAAGAATAGAAAGACTAAAAATTAACTGGAAGCAGACAATCGAGATTTAATTGCAATAAGAAGAAGCTGGAGGGATGCCGAAGATATGGTTTCACACCGAAAACGATGGCATTCTTTGACTGCCTCTTGCGTCGCAAGATGCGGATACTTCTTATTGTAAATAAAATGCACGACTGCTAATCAGAGTTTCAAGTGATCGAACAGTCGGATTTCGAATCTCAGTGTAAAAACATTAGCTGCATCTATCCACACTGAAGAGTCATAATACGACAAAACAACTGTCTATAGATGACTGTGTACTGGTCTTTTTTTTCAGTTTTGAGAAAAAAAAAATACTCACTATAAGAGTGTCCGTGAGCAAAGTCTTTTACATAGCAAATGCTTCAGGATCTACATCAGCAACTTTTCTAACAGACATTTCTTGAATCCAATGACAAGAAGAGATGGCCAGGACAACCGGAAAAATACCGGGATAACCAAATCATTGGAGTTTAGTTCTTCTAGACTAGTTGCGCTTTCAAGGCTTAGGAATCTAGGTCTAGTTTACGCTACTATTTAATCCATAGCTGGAAGTAATATATAAAGATTCAGTGCATATGTGTTTTTATTTTTATTTCAGTACGGGCACTGCACAAATCATTATTTAAGGTTAGTGTATTAATTGAAAATAATTTTGCTTTAAAACTTAAAAGCTATTTGTATATCTTAACATTGACCAGTACTCAAACTGAAGTAAAAATAAAAAGACAGACATATATATATATATATATATATATATATATATATATATATATATATATATATAATATATTTTAGTCATCGACATACAGTCCTGTTTCGTTGTTTCACAACTTATCAGTGCCGATAGACTAACACCTATCCCAAGCCGAGGATCGAACCTAGAACCGTCGTGATGACAGTCGGCAGTTCTACCCCCTAACTACGGAAGCGGTGGCCGTAATTAATCTGTCCGAATGTCTATTTAAATAAACATCCGTCCGCCACTCGTAAAGTGCTCAAACGTTGTTTGTAAACAAACCGCGAGCCTCGCATTTTTTCAGCTAAATTAAGTAGCGAGTAAGATTATTTACGATAGTGCTCAACCCAAGAGGGGGGCTTTATAAAATATATTTTAGTCATCGATATATGTGTGTGTGTGTGTGTGTGTGTCTGTGTGTGTGTGTGTGTGTGTGTATTAGTATATTGTTTGCTTTTGTGATCGATAAACAAACATTTTGATGAACCTAATAAGTTTTTGTTCCATGTGAAAAAGCGGCAAAATATAAACTTGGTTATCCATATTTGCCCACCAAACACTTCATCGACAAACACATATATCACATATCGCATTATCACATATCGAGAATATATATCATTTTAATATATCAAGTTGACAAGAACGTTCTTTCGGATTTTAACTTCTAAATTCAAATTTTAACTTCGAGGAGAATTGGGCCTTTTCTGTTAACTAATGCTGCATGTTTTTGTCGAAGTTTCTAATGCGTTTCACCCATTTCTTGACTGTACTTCTTCGCCGTAATAGTCTCGCCTGCAGTAAAACAAACAAAAAACAAACAAAAAAAAACTGTAATGGATGAAACAAACTCTTTCGCTATATCACAGCTCTCGAATACGGTTAGACTAACCTCCAGCCCAAGTCAGGAATCGAATTTATAACCATCTAGTAAACAGTTGACAGTTTTCTCTTCCTCTCTCTCTCTCTCTTTCTCTCTCTCTCTCTCTCTCTATATATATATATATACACTATTATATAAGCCACTATGTGTGTGTGTGTGTGTGAGTTCCTTCCTCATAGGTTCCGAAACGGCCGAACTTGCCTTTTTAAATTTTCACACAAAGGTAATGTATATGTCTGGCAGTGTTCTTAGATATGTTTTGTAAAGAAATTCATTTGATAAGCATCAAAATTCGAAAAAAAAAATCCGATCCTAAAAATACTTTTATTTTTTATAGATAAAAAAAAAGAATATTTACAAGGGATTTTTTATACGGTACACTGGCAAGAAAGATAATAAGAGCTTAGCAAATGATTTCTTCTTACCCCCCCCTCACCTTCCAAAATTATTGACTTCTGGAGATACAGGTCAGTGGTAGAGCATTCGACTACAGATCGAATGATTTTCTGTTTAAGTACCTCACTCTTTTATTTTGATTTTTTTCTTATTAATGAGTTCAATTTACGATAAAAAGAGGTACCATTTAAAATCGCGGCAAATCATTTCTACGTTTGTATATTTTAAGACGAAACATTGTTCAGAAGTGACTTTCCAGAGCATTCATCGTCGAGCCAAAATACTTATGTTTACATTTTTTTCTTTTGTTTTTTGCGAATTAGTCCACCGGGCAAATTATTCCTTGTAATATATAATATTCAATAGAAAACTATTTTTTAATAATGCATACGTAATCTGCATAAATTAAAATATCATGTTAAACCGAGTAACGCCGGGCGGCAAGCTAGTATATATATATATTGATCAATAATTTCTTTGGGGATAAGAAAAATATAGTACTTATAATCCAACATATGTTTAGAAAACATTATACAGAACAATTATTTCTTTTAATGTTTCACTTTTATTTGCCTCCATTCAGAAAAAATAAAGTTAGTGACCCATCTGTTCCGAATAAGATGTATGATTATTTGGAAATACTAGGCGTTGTATGTCACATTGACCAGGGTATACATCCTCGTTAGATGAAAGCCGGCTCAGCCCGCCTGCAAAAAATATCACATCGTGTATTAAGAAAATTTAAAAAAATAGACCATGTGGTACATCGTGGCGTAATAAAACTTGGAAAAAGGCGCAGATGAAACGATGTCACGCATAAAAATAGTGCACAAAAAGGGAATGTCCATCAAAAACCACATCGCACATTATTGGATTTAAAAATGTAAAAGAATTGTTAACGCAAACAGACAATATCAGGTGACAGAAGGGCGAAAGCACGTGATTTTACTGACGTTTTGCAAATAAGTTATCGCTCTACTTCCTAGTTGATAGAAAACAGGCGAGCGGATTTGTGCCAACGCTTCTGTCGTTCCCGGTGATAAAAGGAACTCGTTTTTAATCTATACAATCAAATCTGGCTTTCCTGGATTAGTTTTGTATTCCTTTTGACAATTGTATTATTACAGAGAACGTGGTTCACGCTGTCCAAATACCCTTTGAAACGGCCATCAGGATGGCGTCGCGCTGATTAAAATTAGATCTGGCTCCATTCATAAAAAAAAAGAATTCATGTCATCCATTTTTTGGTGTACAAAAGGAATTGCTGTGAAATAAACGGACAATCAATGGCAAATATTTTAGCCTATGTATCGCTCGGTGCAAGGAAACAATCGCATGCATGCACCAATCAATTCTGCAGGCATTTCACGAGAAGCTTTACAGAAATAACGATGATTTAGTGGTGAACGACACGGACTGATAACCTGAGTGTGCCGAGTTCGAATCCAGGTCGTTCCAAATAAACACCTTTTCTTGGGGACGTTGGCACCCTTCACGTGATTCCTCCCGTAAGCTCAGGATATCTTTATAGAAAGAATTCTAATCTCATTATATTTTTCAGCCGATAAAAATTTAAATATTATATTAAAATACAATTTTCTGGGAATATATTTGTATTTTTGTTTGTTTTTATACTTTAATTACGAAATCTTATTGTATTTTTATACTTTATTTACGAAATCTAATTGTATTTTTATACTTTATTTACGAAATCTAATTGTATTTTTCATACTTTAATTACGAAATCTAATTGTATTTTTTATACTTTATTTACGAAATCTAATTGTATTTTTCATACTTTAATTACGAAATCTTATTGTATTTTTTATACTTTATTTACGAAATCTAATTGTATTTTTCATACTTTAATTACGAAATCTTATTGTATTTTTTATACTTTATTTACGAAATCTAATTGTATTTTTTATACTTTAATTACGAAATCTTATTGTATTTTTTATACTTTAATTACGAAATCTTATTGTATTTTTTATACTTTAATTACGAAATCTAATTGTATTTTTTATACTTTAATTACGAAATCTAATTGCATTTTTCATACTTTAATTACGAAATCTAATTGTATTTTTTATACTTTAATTACGAAATCTAATTGTATTTTTCATACTTTAATTACGAAATCTAATTGTATTTTTTATACTTTAATTACGAAATCTAATTGTATTTTTTGTTTGTTTTATACTTTAATTACGAAATCTTGAAGACATGTTTTCCGTTTTTTTTTTCTGAAACCAAACTGGCAATGCAGGTCATTACTTACGTTTGATTTGAATTAAATTATTATTATTTTTTTTTTGGGGGGGGGCCTGTCAATTGCCACTGTTGAAGTTCCTAAATGCCAGAAAGCTTTCTATTTTAATAGTTTCTTCCGTCGAATTGTTGTCCTTATAATCACATGCAATATCTTTTTCGATTATAAAAATATTGAATAAACAATGTTTAATTCAATGATAATATTGATAGTTTGAGAAAGGAATTTTTATCGAGTTGTATTGATTTCATTAACACGAACTTTGGGGGATTTTTTCGTAATGTTTCTGAAATATTTAAAAATAAATCTATTAATTGTCAACATCTACAATGTCTTATTTTTATTTTAAAAAAAGCAAACAGAAATTCATGCGTCTTTTTTTTTAATCTTAAAACTTTAACAGTTTTAAAAAAGATAACTTTTAGCAAAATTTAAAAAGAGATAATAGGTTCAGTCTATTCTGTGATTGTTAATTAATAAATACTGAAAATATCATTAAAATTAGTTGATTTCCTGAGTTTTGGTGAGTTTTTAAATGAATGGAGGGTCAACATGTTTATGCATTATAGGGATCGGCTATTCATTTTGCACGTACCTAGCATTTACTTGGGTTAATATTACAAACCAGAGAAGTACGAAAAAGTGGTCAAAAATAAAAAAAATATATAACAAATAAATGTTATCAAAGGCAAGATAAAATACTCTTCTACCTTAGGTTCAAAAATCATACAATGTTTATCGATATATGTGAAAAAGACAAATGGCAGCAAGCTGACGTGAAGTTTTGAAAAATGAGATAAAACTAAAAGCTAAAACGTTATACAAACTATTGTTAGAAACCCATCGAATATATGTCACGGTAATATATATTAGTAACATTTACTGAATAATTTCTATGAAATTAAATATGGCGTGCATCCACATACTATTGTTTCAAAATAAATCACACCTAGTCTAATACGAATCAGGTATTCAGACAGAGTGGGCGAAAAAACTTTTAGTAATTTTTCACCTTTAAATCGATAAATTATTCTTCGAAACAAAAACCATACAAAATATTCAAACAAGAGAGAGAGAGAGAGAGAGAGAGAGAGAGGGAGAGAGAGAGAGAGAATATGAAGCATCTATTTCAACGGAGAGAAGAAAACTTTCATGTTTTGTTTGCCTTTATACGTAGTTTACTGCTAAATTATTCTTTCAACATTTTCATTGAATAAATAACTTTAGTAAACATGGGGTCGAGTACAAAAAAAAAAGCATTCACACAAAGTGACATAAAGAGCTTCTCGCTCGCCTCTTTCTTTGCACTGTTGTTATTGTTGACCGCTACTTCTATTATTAATAACAAACCAAGCAACAACCTCAAGCCAGGATTGAGACTCGACCACCTAAACGACGGTCAACGCTTCTAGCCGTTACGCTATTCGACTGCTGCTATGACGGGCATGTGAATTAACAATGTGCAAACATTTTCCAAACGCCCAAGCTTCATCTGTCTACTGTATGCTTTGTCTTGTGGCAACCATTGCACCGACAAATATTAGCAGTAATACTAAAAAGTGTGGTTGGTTCTACACAAAGCCTTCACCACTATAAACACATCATCTGTGTGGATTCTGAACAACTTAGTTGTTGTGGAGGAGCTTATACGTCGAAATCTATTGGAGTGTATATATATATATATATATATATATATATATATATATATATACATATACATATATATACATATATACATACATATATATACCTATACATACATATATATATACAGATATATACATACCTATATACATATATAAATGCATATATATATATAAATGCATATATATGTACATATACATATATATATGTACATATACATATATATATGTACATATACATATATATATATGTACATATATATATACATATACACTTGTGCCCGATATTATTCATACCCCTCGGATCTTTGAGATGTCTATAAGAATATTGCTCAAACCAGAAGGTAGACAATATTAAAGGGATTTCAAACAATAAATCAAGCATAAGCATTTAATTTAAACTCAACAAATAAATAAATTATGCAAGTTTGAAACATTATACAAAGAAAAACAATAATGGCACTAGTTCAAAATTATTCATACCTCTCTTACTAATAGTCAATAGCATGCCCTTTATTCTTAATAACTGCCTGTAACCGTTTTGGATATTTATCAACAAGGTTTTTACAAGCATCAACACTGATATTTGACCATTCTTCAATGCAGTAGTTCTCTTAATCCCTCAAATTTCTAGGTTTCCGCTTTTTAACCTCAGTTTTCAATATGTGCCAGACGTTTTCGATAGGGTTCAGGTCGGGACTCTGGCTAGGCCATTCCAAAACATTAATTTGATTATCCTCAAACCATTTCTTGACTATTTTGGCAGTATGTTTTGGATTATTATCCTGTTGAAGGACCCAGTTTGGTCCTAAATGGAGCTTCTCCGCATCCTGTCTAATGTTTTTCTGGAGTATCTCCAAATATTGCTCCTTCTTCATGGTTCCATCTATCTTGACCAAACTACCTGGACCACTAGCCGAAAAGGAGCCCCAAAACATTAGGCTACCACCACCATGTTTCACCGTGGGTATGGTGTTCTTTGGGTTGTAAGCTTCTCCTTTCTTCCTCCAAACGTAAGAAGCATCCATATGGCCAAACAATTCAATTTTTGTTTCGTGAGTCCACAAAATACTTGAGAAAACGGACTCTGGAGAATTCACATGGGTCCTAGCAAACTTTAGACGTGCTGCAAGGTGTTTTCCGGTGTGCAATGGAGTCCTTCTTGGTCTTCTTCCTTTCAGATCATTTTCATGCAGAGTCCTTTGCAATGTTTGCCTTGATATTTTTATGCCAGAAGACTCCAGATTTTCTAAAATGTCCTTAGTAGTGGTGGTTGGATTTGCATTAACACTTCTTACAATATTCCTGGTGGCTCTAGCAGACAGTTTCCTTTTCCTTCCTCTACCAATCAAGTTGTTTGTTGTGTGGTGGCTCTGGAATTTTTTGATGATGCTCTGTACTGTTGCTGTAGGGACCTCAAATTTCTTGGAAATTGACTTGTAACCTAAACCACCCTTATGTGAATTCACAATTTTAGTCCTAAGATCATTACTAAGCTCTTTTTTCTTCCCCATTCTAATAATTTTTATTCTTTTATTGGTTTTCAGTTGGTATCATTTTAATTTCTGAAAAAATGCAAAAAACGCAATGAAATTAATCAAAGGTTGTATAAAAGCATTCAAAATAAGAATCAAACAGGAAACAAACAGTCAGAAACTCGATTAATACTGAAAAAATAAGGGGGTATGATTATTTTTGAACATTGCAGATTTTATAAATAGCTGTATATTTCTTTTATTACAAGTATCCCGAGATTTTAAAATGACGAAAATGATCAGAAGAGGTTTATTAAGAATATGTATCAATATGGACGTAAACAATAAATTCTTACAAAGTTACACCTAATAAACTCAATTTTCAAGGGGGGGTATGAATAATATCGGGCACAAGTGTATATACATATATGTGTATGTATATATATACATATATGTGTATGTATATATATGCATATATACATATATACATGTATGTGTATGTATATATATGTACATATATATACATATACATGTATGTATATATACATATATACATATATATGTATGTATATATATACATATATACATATATATGTATGTATATATATACATATATACATATATATGTATATATACATATACATATATACATATATATGTATGTATATATATACATATATACATATATATGTATATATACATATATATGTATGTATATATACACATATATACATATACATGTATATATATGTATATATACACATATATACATATATATGTATATATACATATATATATGTATATACACACATATATATATATACATATATATATGTATATACATATATATATATATATATATATATATATATATATATACATATATAAGCGAGATAAGACACTGATAGAATTCAGATTAAAAATCCTGATAGATATTACTTGAAGTAATACTTTCAAGGTAATCGGAGCCAAAAAAGAAGAGCGCAGTATTTAAGAATAGAGCAATATATAAGTTTGGTTGTTAAATTCTGAAAAACAAAACAAAACAACAACATATAGACACATATATTCGATTTAAGAATTTATTGTTTGACAAAAGGAATATATAGAAGGAGTTATGTTAATTTCCTTAATCCATAGATTTTCAATAATGGCTCATATCATCAAAGGAAATGAAATACGGTTAGCAAAATGTTCAGCTGCGAATGGACGCTTATTTTGCTTTTCAGCACACTTATTGAAAATAGTTTTTTGAGTGGTGAATGATAATTATATAGAAATAATTATACGAAAAGAGAAGTTGATACAACTTGGGCAATCCATTATCGGAAGGAGTACAGTGTCCTTCGGGGTTATAAATCCAGGTGGGCAGAAAATAGGTCCAGGGGAGAAGGTAATATTCCCATATAGCGAAAGCGTATTGCTCCTTATTGATTTTTCGAAAAGTATACGGGGCAGCCTTATTAATTGTTGCGTTGAGTGTTTGTTGGTTGATGCAGTCCAAATGCTTTCTCGGTGTTGACAAAGTGTATCCGATGTTGAGTGGATATACGATTCCATTTAATTATCCCCGTGAGTAATAGAATTTGAGCATTGAGTTATGTATGGAATGGACCTCGAAATCAATAGTATAGGCAGCAAAATAGCAAAATAATCCGGGAGATGATATTCAGAACGGTGCGTTGGACGATTTGCTTCCGGTGTGAGTCCCGGTAGAAGGATAGATCGCTTTCTTGTTGATAGTGGGTGAGGGAAGCCTTTTAGATGAGGGAAAGAGGAGAGTGGGGTGAAGTAGAGAGTGTAAAAAGAAAGGGGAGGGGGGTAAAATTGGGCGAGCATAAAGGTGCTTAATGGAATTTATTCGGGGGAGGGAAGATTTGTATTTTAGTATTTTTTAAAAGAGTTGACCTCTTGATTTTAAGTTCAAATGGGAAATGGATATTCTAATGATTTTCAATGGGAGTGTGCGTGATATGGGGTGGGTGTGCTGTTTTTGCTGTGCGGATGGGTGAGCGGGTGAGGTGGAGATAGAGACGAGTCATGGTCTGAAATTTTGGAATGCTTGGAGGTTACTTATTTAAGTGAGTTTAAGGTTGGGTTCTTTTAATTTTGAGCGTATATTTAAAGATGACTTGATTAATTGAAATACAGTTAGTTCATTACGCTTGTCATCGTAGTGTGATCTGGTTTAATTAAGTTTATTTAAATTTTATTTAAAAAATATATATTTCTGTTTGGAGCCGATCTATGGATGAGTTTGTTTTGTTGTTGGGTTGGAATTGATGTTTGAATGAGTGCTTTATATACTGTGGTTAATTAGCTATTTTTATAATGGGGAGATCTGATTTAAATGCGGGGCTTGGTGTGGGGTTGCCCAAACGTGGTTGAATTTAACTATTTATATAATAATTACTTGTATATCCATTTGTCACACCTAAACATAAGTGCATATATAAACACATATATACCCACAGGCACACATACACACGTACATATACATATATACATACACATATACATATGCATAGTATACACATACGCACAAACACTGATCCATACCATGCATACATGAATATAGACTTATATACACACGCCTCCTTATACTAATGCACATGTGTACTCAATTACATATATACATATCATAACGCATACACGCCAGCACACATATTAGAAAAGGGAACTACTTATATAGCCGGGTGTGTATGCATGTGCGTATACTCGAGTGTACGATTGCGCCCATATGCACGGCCGAACATCGCTATAATCAAGTGCAAGCATGCAAGTCACACACCCATATGCATACCATCGTATACATACAGCAAATAAGCGTCTACATAAGTGTTATGTCTAAAAAGAGATAAGGGTGCGCACAGTGATATATCTAACATACAAATACAGAGAGCGTGCACTTATCGTTAAACATATACATACATCAACAAATGATTGGGTTTATCTAATAATTCTATTTTAGAGAGAGGGAAATCCCCATTTGCCTGCGCATTTATATGGTCCAGGGAGATACAGACAGCTAGAGTGTACTAACATATGGCTAAGTTGTGTAACTCCATTAAATGTCCATGCTCACACAAACACACCCATATATATATATATATATATATATATATATATATATATATATATATATATGTGTATATATATATATTATATTATATCATATATATATATAAATACACATACACACCCGTATACACGCACACATACACACACGTGCATACACACAAATATACACTCCAGCACATAATCATATGTATACACACTCAACACAAAACGCACGCCTACAAGCTCACATATATATATATATATATACATCGACATATATAAGGAAATGAAATGGAGACAAAATCATGCATATATATACACACATGCACACATATATACATATATATGCACATATATACACTTACATATACACATGTACAGCCATACATATATAGACATATACAAACATATACTTACTCAAACACGCACATGTATGAAATCGACTGATATCATCTGCGAAACGTACATCAGATACTGGAAGATAGTGTGGCCATATTGAATTAATTGTGGCGTTCTAAACGGGAAAAATCGACTTCTTTTTATTACATACTAGCAGTACCCGCTAGTTGCCCGGCGGAAGCGTGCTTCTCCCAATTAAAGTACGGTTGTTGTTGCTGTTGTTGTTGCTGCCTAACCCACAACCTCCAAATGTTACGAACGGATTTCAGAATAAACACCCTCAACTCCTCATGGTAAGAACGGCTATCGAAACCCAGTATGAAGCCCGGATGGAGAGAGGTGAAACACACACACATACACACAGAAAACAAAAAACATAACAATTAGCTGTGGAAGCTGTGGTTATGTTGACTGGTTACTTACCGGCCTCCGCGACTAAAAATAGCCCGTCTCTAAGTTTTATTAAGAAGCAGAAATGTATATAAAAACGAAAACACGGAATGCTATCCTAAGGAAATGAAACGAAACTTCTTTCGGGTATTTATTAATTATTATTATTTTTAATTAATTACTGCAGTATATTGTTTTAAATAGTTCACTTACTACCGTAACAAATGAGAAATAAAACCAAAATAAAAATAAATCCATTACATGAGTGCGAACGATCAACTCTTTGCTTGCGATGCGGACCCGATGTCGACTGCTCCACCATGACCGCATCGAAATCGCATCGTGTATTTTTTTTAACTTAAATCAAATAATTGGACGCGGTAATATAATGAAGTCAATTTGTGACGATGATTCTCTCTCTCTCTCTCTTTCTCTCTCTCTCTCTCTCTCTCTCTCTCTCTACCGTTGCGATAATTTTATATATATATCTTTCTCTCTTTCTGCCTCTCTCTCCCGTTCCGGTACAGTGGTCGAATGTAAACAAAGCAGATATAACTCTCGCTCTGATCTGCCTCTGTCTGTCTGTCTGTCTGTCTCTCTCTCAATCTCTCCCCCTCTAAACATTTTTGTAAAGACGCTCGTTGATCCGAACGAAACCGGTAAAACACGTTTGTGATGATTTATTCAAGTGCTTAATTTGTTTTTCCTTTTGTTTCGTTTTTTTTTGTTTTCACCCATCATCTCCTCACGTCATATCAAGAATTGGACTTCGAAATTCATAAAGCATTACTCTCCCCTTCATCTTATTTCCCTATTGAATTGACAAATACATCTATATATACCAGTATATTGCTTTCTTTTGTCTATAATTCTCTCTCACTTTATATACATATATATCAATTTATTAGGATTATCACACTTCTTATGTCGTTGTATTATAAGTGTCGGAGCTTGCTCAATAAAACCTGGTTTGTATTAAGTGCTTCATCTATGAATGACGAAACCTTCAAGTGTCTCCTATTTGTGTACGTCGTCGCTAGATTGGTTCGATAAGAAAAGAGAAACAGATTAGGTTCTGGTGGGTAGTAGTAGATCTGGGATTCGGGATTTGAGCTGCCAGTTAAAAGGAAATAATAATCTCCAAGTAGAAAGAGGAGAAGGGAGAGCGAGAATAGAAGAGAGGGGGGGCGGTGATGGTGGTTGTAAGTGATAGAATCAATAAGAGGGGAGGGGCTAAGATTGGTAAATATTGATAACAAAAATAATAATAATAAAAAAAAACAGGAGGTTGGAGTCGATGGGTCGATAGGTTTTGCGCATGCTCAAACAGTCGATCAACTTGAAGAGCCAATCGAGACAAACTAAGCTATAACATGGTGTCGAATTTCGAAATTAGGACTGACCGCGATCATCATGTGGGTTAGCAAACGAACGGCTTCTTCGACTTTTCAAAAAGAACGATGCAGTGGAATGAATGAAATGGACGCACCACTACCACCACCATAACTACTACTACTACTACTACTACTACTACTACTACTACTACTACATATCTGTTTATCTATTGTAATTGTCTGTATAAGGCTCTGCAATTGAAAACAAATTTCTAAGCAAGATGAAACACATTTTTTATCAATGAATGCAATTATTATTATTTTTTTTTTTTAGATTTTAGCAATAATATCATAGAGTCTACATCCATAAACAGTTAAAAGCCGGAAGGGGGTTTCTTCGAAAATTGAAACTTTCAGAAATTTGAAAAATAAGAATAAAAATGATAATGTAAGGTTCATAGTGTATATAAAAGTTCTCATGCATTCTGGGACATAATAATAATAATAATAATAATAATAATAATAATAATAATAATAATAATAATAATAATAATAAATAAATAGTAACAATTTTTGATGTCTAAAGGCACTATTATTTAATGTTTACGCAATCATCGGTGCAGGAAGTTATACTTATTGCTGATCGGAAGATTCGAACCCAGTCAACAAAAAGAACCTTAGCTTTGCTTACTAGTGCAGCAATTTACATTTTCTTTTTTACATAGGCATCACCACATTATCAAGGCCAAGAGGCCACTCAAGGATAAGGGTTAAAGAGTGTACAGTAGAAATTGGACAATATAGTAATCATTAGTAATGAAAATTTGGTAAATTTGATAACTTATATGGAACGCCTCATCAAGAACTTATTTACGTTAGACTTGAAGACAACCATATTGTAGTCAGCCGGAAAGCAGGAAAACGGAAGACAATTCCAAAGGCGTGCAGTTCTAAGAAAGAAGCTTTGTTCATGGAATCTACGTTTAGGTTTAGGCACAGATACAGAGTGGGGGGAATTATTGATAGTGTTTACAGCTAGACGAGTGTTTCTTGTGAAAGTTTGGCGAGGGGGACATTAGATTGAAGCTCAGTCGAACACTTTCCATGAAAATAGCGATACATCAGAGACAAACTCGCAACATCTCTTCTGTGAGATAGAGGTTGCAAGGAAAAGAAAAGGACATATCCTACGAGGCTACGAAGTCTATTTTGAACTCTATCAAGGCAGGACAAGTCCTTTCTAACAGCTCCTGTCCAGATGTGGCAACAGTATTCCATTCTTGGACGTACCTGGCTCTTATATAGAAAGAGAATAGCATCAGCAGTGAGATATCTACCGGATCGATAGAAAGATCCCACCATTTTTTCCAGCGGCCTTGGCAACAGATTTGATGTACGTGTTCCATTTAAGATAAGGAGTAATGGTCAAGCCCAGAAGCTTGTCAAAACTTGAGGCCTCCTGAAGACGAGAACCATTCATTTAAATTGATGCCAGATGTGGATCAGAATGTTGATGATGTAAAGAGAGAAGCTTGGTTTTAGATGCATTAAAAGTAACCAGCCACTCCTTTCCCCATTGTACTACGTGCTCAAGATCAGAGGAGAGAGAATCGGAGAGAACTTGGTCGTTTACTGTCTTAGATGTGCTACCATAAATGGTAGTGTCGTCAGCATAAATGTCTACAAATGATGTAAGGATGTGAATTGGAAGATCATTAATGTAGATCAGGAAAAGAGTTGGGCCCAGGATGGACCTCTGAGGGACACCGGCATTAATACTGTGAGCTTCTGATTTTTGCCCCTCAACTACTACTCTTATGAACCTATCAGAAAGAAATGATTTAATAATTGAGAAGACATTTCCAGCTATACCATTGCTAGAGATCTTATGAAGTAAACCTTTATGCCATACCCTATCAAAGGCCTTAGATATGTCAAGAGCAATTGCTCTAGAAAGGTTGCCTCCGTCGAGAGATTTGCTAATCCTATGAGATATAACTGTAAGCACATCTGCTGTAGATCTAGCAGAACGGAAACCATATTGAGTGTCACTAAGAAGGTTATTTTTGTTGCGATGCTTGATTACTTCTGTATTTAAACCAGATTCCAGCAACTTACTCATGACGCACAGGAGACTTATTGGCCTGTACTGAGAGGGGGATGAGCGATCACCTGAATTCTTAAATACAGGGCATACTGATGAAATTTTCCAGGGTGATGGGAAACTATTCTCCTTAAGACAACGTTTAAACAGTTTTGTAAGTCTGGGCGCTAGGTCAGGTTGAAGTTTTTTGAGTACTATAATTGGAATACCGTCAGGGCCAGTTGTTTTACTGGAATCAAGGTTTTTGATTAGCTTGGCAACATCACGTACAGATATACGTATATCACATGGCGTGTTTTCTGATACAGGAGGAAATATTGGGGGTTGGCGGCCTTGGTCGCAAAGGGTAGAATTAGCTGCAAAGTGCTTGACAAAGAGTTTGGCTTTGTCTGATGCTGACGAGATTACCTCAGGTCCATTGATAATAGTTGGGATGGAGCACACGCTTCTGTTCAGGATTCTGTTTGCTATTTGTCCAAAACTGGTGGGAACCAAGCCGCTGCTCAGCTACTTTGGACTTAACAGATTGAGCATACAACTCTCTTGCGTTCTTTATTACTTTCTTACAATGGTTGCTGGCAGTCCTGAAAGCGGCTTTAGTTTCCATACATCTATTACGTTGGAAACAGTGGAAAAAGTGATTTCTGTGCGCAATGGCAGCAGCACATTCTGGAGAGAACCATGGCTGGCTGTTAGGTTTTTGCTGAAACTTTTTCGAGGGTATGAAACGATCAATACCTACAATTAACCATTCCAATACCTACAATTAACCATTCCAATACCTACAATTAACCATTCCAATACCTACAATTAACCATTCCAATACCTACAATTAACCATTCTAATACCTACAATTAACCATTCCAATACCTACAATTAACCATTCCAATACCTACAATTAACCATTCCAATACCTACAATTAACCATTCCAATACCTACAATTAACATTTAAATGAAAGAGAATTAGTTACTTATGCAGCCATATTAGTAGGTCGTCATAATCAGCAGTATGACAGTATTCAACAACGGGAATTGATTTATTCACCATTTTTCATTAATTCTTTCAATAAACCCATCTTTAATTTTATTAAAGGGGCTCTATAGCTATAATATTAAAAATTAAATATTAATACTCTTTTACAATAGACACTAGCGTTATATGCTACCCGTACGCATGAATATATATATATATATATATATATATATATATATATATATATATATATATATATATATATATATATATATAATTTTTCAGAATGTGATATATATATGTAATTAGAATGTGAGATATTATATAATGATTTTCACGGTAAAATAACGTCACAGCTCACAAGAGCAATAAAAGCCAACAAACCAGAATCTAAGACTCGAATTTCGCCCTAATTTAGGCTTATCAGTTCAGCTCATGTGTAGTGAGTTCAAAAGAGCGAAACTCGAGTCTTGAACTTCCGGTTTGTTGGCTTTCATGACTCTTGCGAGCTGCGTCGTTGTTTTAGTGTATATATATATATATATATATATATATATATATATATATATATATATATATATATATATATATATACTTAATACCTGAGTAGAGCTAGGCAGTATGTTATGAAAATATATCTATGAAATTTTATTTCGCTATTTTTTGTGAACAAGAGCGGAGGAACGCTTGAAATATAAAAAATAAAGTATTAAATATAAAAAGAACATTGTTTTCATGCTTTAAATAATTAACAACCTTGAAATTATATATATATATATATATATATATATATATATATAATATAACATAATACAATATATATATATACATTATATATATTATATATATTATATATAATATAACATAATATAATAATATATATACATTATATTATATTATATCTTATATATATAATATATATATATATATGTATATGAATACATTATATTATATTATATATTATATATATAACATAATATATACATGCATTATATTATATAATATATTACATATACATAATATAACATAATATATATATTTATGTACATTATATATATATATATATATATATATAATATAATACAATATAATATATATATATACAGTATATATATAATATAATACAATATAATATATATACAGTATATACATATAATATAATAAAATATAACATATATATATATATATATAATATAATACAATATAATATATATATAATACAATATAATATATATATATATAATATAATACAATATATATATATATTTATATATATATAATGATAGATATGTTTAAACGAATAACAGGTTAATTGGTTGATCAGGTTTTCACTTAATCTCAAAGCATGCCTAGCACAAAGATAAAGCGAACAACTATCTGATCGTCTAAAAAGAAGAAAAAGAACACGTGCGTGTACTGTCATTTTTAATAATCAACGTTCACACTTGTCGGTTCTGACGCCGATTAAGTGATGCCCACCCGTTGCACCGTGACCCTTAAGAACAGATGTTGGCCCCACGAAATCAGACACGCTTTTCTAAACGAGTTCTTAATGAGTACGCGAAACAAATTAGCGATTCTTTTGTTAGG
The DNA here is from genome assembly GCF_053919585.1 of Euprymna scolopes. Taxonomy (NCBI): domain Eukaryota; kingdom Metazoa; phylum Mollusca; class Cephalopoda; order Sepiida; family Sepiolidae; genus Euprymna; species Euprymna scolopes. The sequence goes on along the minus strand of NC_136493.1, from coordinate 130,660,502 downwards.
TGCGTCCATGCGTCTCTCAGAGAAGTTTTTTTCGTCGGTTGTTTAAGGCGTAACGATTATGTTTGAAATAGTATTTTCATTGCTCTGTCATGCAAAAATTGAACAAAAAATCTTTTTTGTCTATCATGCTTAACTTTAAAAGTGTTTTTATTGATCTGCCATGCTTAATTGGAAAGGCTTAAGTTTTAACAAGTGTTTCCGTTGGTCTGAAATTTGATAAAGTATTTACTGATCAATTAGGTTGTGAGGACTCCATAATAAAATAAATAAAAGGAACTCCTTTTGTTCGATACCGATAAACCATCGCGTATGCGCGCGACTTTCCCCCCCCCAGAATAAAAAAACAAAAAAACAAAAACAAAAAAAAAAAAACATAAGGAAACCTAGTTGTATAATTTTTCGTCACAAGGTTGATTCCTAATAGGGGAATGTTATATTTTAAGGTACTCTTTTAGTTTTGCTTATTTGATTGGACCCTTAAAACCTAGTTGACTTGTATCAACGTTGGTCTCTCACGCTCAAGGTTAATAACTTACTTTCGTTAAGTTTGAAACAGATTTTTGTTGGTCTTTCACGCTTATGTTAAAATAGTTTCGTTGGTTTGTCATGCTTAAATTTGAAACCCTATTTACATTGGTTTGTCACGCTTGATTCTGTAAAGATATTTTCGTTGTTCTGTCACACTTAAAATCTGAAAAGTATCATGTACGTGCAAAAGTTCTGGCAGGTTTAAAGGCAGAACATTTTAAACCACTGTAATTTATTTTATGCATACTATTATTACTTAAACATATCAGTATGAATAAATTATAACATCTATAACAACATTATATAATAAATTATAACATCTATAACAACATTATATAATAAATTATAAAATCTATAACAACATTATATAATAAATTATAACATCTATAACAACATTATATAATAAATTATAACATCTATAACAACATTATATAATAAATTATAAAATCTATAACAACATTATATAATAAATTATAACATCTATAACAACATGATACAATAAATTACAACATCTATAACAACATTATATAATAAATTATAACATCTATAACAACATTATATAATAAATCATAACATCTATAACAACATTATATAATAAATTATAAAATCTATAACAACATTATATAATAAATTATAAAATCTATAACATTATATAATAAATTATAACATCTATAACAACATTATATAATACATTATAACATCTATAACAACATTATATAATAAATTATAACATCTATAACAACATTATATAATAAATTATAACATCGTTTTTCAGATTAATCAAGCATCATTTCAACTTTTCACAATGTTCTCATCCTATGTTGAACCCAAAACAGCCGTTTTTAGTTAACATAAATAATCATCTTCCCTCATGATAATGCTTCTCCTCACATACTACTACTGACTAAGAATCCCATGGGAGCGTTTGGTTCGAAAATTTTACCTCATTGTGCAATATTCTCCTGAGTTAGCTCCCCCCAGATTATCATTTATTTCGAGATTTACACCATGAGAGCAGATTGAACATGAGTTATGTTCTTGGGTTAAAACTAAGAGAATTTTACAAATGAGGCATTTATAAGCTCATTGAAAGTTGGAATCAAGTTATAGGAAGCAAAGGTCTCTAATGTTATATAAAAGGAACTTTGGGTAGCTGTGTGTCTTTGACTTCGTTCCCGTATGGAATCGAAAACGGCTGGATCAATTTTTATGAAATTTCACACGAAGGTACTTTATGTGCTTAGCAGTGTTCTTAGATAGTCGTTTTGTATCAGCATATTTTCGACGAGTATCAATAATCGAAATAAGTCGACGAAAAAAGGAACAGACGATTTTGACCAAAGTTAACATCTTCCACAGCCTTATATAACAAGTGCATTTGAGAAGTTTTTATTACCACACAAGCCGAATAACCCAACATATAAAATCAACGGTATGTTCTTCTATATGACAGAGGCACGTTCGAAATGAATGTTTTTCACAGTGAGACCTGACTTTTTATTTTAAACTTAAATTCAAGCCATTATCACCGCACAACCAGCAATGTCAGGCATATAAAATCAACAGTAGATTATTTGATATGACAACGGCGCGTTCAAAATGAGTATTTCTGTTTAGAGCACAATTGAGGCATGATACTTGACCTTTTTATTTTAAACTTTAAAGCAAGCCATTATATATAAAATATTTGTTAGAATCAACAGTAGGTTCTGTACAGTGCAATGTAGACTACAATATATTGTGAACAGTCATTGCGAGAAGATTGTGAAGCTTCCGTCAGATGCATCGCGATGGGTCCCCAATTAGAGCAGGCAATCAATCGATTTGATTGAAAAATGGGCTATTTCGTCAATTTCGATGAAAATAAAAACATGGGAGTGTGGAACATTCGTTGATCGTCATTCAATCCCGGGCAACGTCGGGTTATCCTTATATTCGTTATGAATAAAGCTATTAAAAAAACCGCATAGTTTTTCAATGTCAATATGAAATTTCCAAAGTTTTTGCATCGACCTAACCACACACACACACACACACACACACACACACACACACACACACACACACACACACACACACACACACACACACACACACACACACATATATATATTCTTCAATAATGCCTTAAGGAATTCAGGATACAATGAAAATATTAAATACAATCATTATCTGAATGCCGTCTGAAATCCATAATCACACACAATGACTCGCAAAAAAAAAAAAAAACAGTTCAAATAACAACATTTACTGCAATCAATAACAATGAACCACGCAATCAATATAATCCGAACAAACACACTGATCACAACACTTCTAACCCACCCAACCGCCTCAGGAGAAAGAAAAATATTTGGTTTAATCCTCCATTTAGTCCACATGTCAAAACCATTATACCTAAGGGAATTTTTGGTATTGTACAAAACTCTTTCAAGTATCCACATAGATATAGTTCTATTTTTAATAAAAACTTAATAAGAATTTCTTATTCGACTATGCTAATTTAGCACAATGAATTTTGATATCGCATAATAAAAAATTCAATCAGTCAAGAAAATCCCTTTCCCAATTAAACCTCAAAACAACTGCAATTGAAAAAAGCAAATTTGCCCACTCAATAATATTTGCATCCCCATAACAGACACTAATATTCTGTCGTTAAGTTATCTCCCTCCCCATCAATATCTAATAAAATTACTGATCCAATATGCGAATTAAACAGCCCGTCTATTAACAATACTCCTCCTCCTCCTCCTTTTACTACTACTAATATTTTCCCAACATCCTAGTACTAATCACATTCATGATCCCCTCCAAAGCAATATCACAGCATTTATTGTTCCGACTATTGCTCACCACAATAAACAAAATTTAAACCTTCTCCCCATATTAAACCTCAGTAAAAATCAACAAATTAAGAAAAGGTCCAATGCACCTTGTAAAACACACACGTATATCGACGCTACGTCAACTTTAATAAAGACAAGAATATCTAACCACAAACCTTCTTTTAGCAACCAAATTCTAATAATAAGCAAGGAACTTCTCTGACCACTTTAATTAAAAAAACTCGACGAAAACTCCTTTCGCAATTAAATGGGCTATCCTAAAAAGGTTGTCTTACATTCCAGGCTCTAAGTTATGTCAACTTTGCACAGCCGAAGCCATAACAATAATTACTTCCCCAAAGTAGTAATATAATAAACTCTAAAAGCGAACTAATCTCCTATTGCAACATAAGACCAAATTTAAATATGTCCAATTTGAAATTACATAGCTCTAATACTAACCCCTTAGACACATAATTTCATAAAATTATAGATATTTTTTTACACAATTTCTCAGCACTTTATCATTTTTTAATAAATTGTTCTCTCTTTCTTATTTGTCCGGTTTAGCACCTGCAGATTTCGTTAGAGTGTATATGCATGCGCGCATATTTGTGTATGTATGTATGTACATTTTTCTATATGTGTTTGCTTATGTGCTGTTATATGCATATGCATGTACATGTACTTATGTATGTGTATTTATATGCAGTTTTTAGTTTATGCGTTATAACGGAGCCTATGAATGTCGGCCAATTCTACTCTAGCTATCGCTTTATCCCCTTTTAACATTAAAAAAAAATCTATCAGAATTTTAAATACACTTTCCAATCTATTAGATGGATACATCTTCATAGCCTCTACTTAAGAAGCAATTTTAATTATGACTACCCATCCCAGTCAATAATTAGTTCCACTCCTACGACCCCTGATAACTTCATCATAACATCATCGCCTAGTTTAATTTAACTACTTTGTCTGCCTTTAATTCTGTATTACTAACACGTTATTTTGTCTGGGTCATTGCGACATTGTCTTTTCTGTTCGAAAAATTGCCCAACCACCGCTGTTCATTATTGACTACATTTGTAGCTTCACATCAGCTTGGGCAGCAGTGTGTTAAAACCCCTCACTTTCTTCATTCTCCCAGCAATTTATCTCTCTTTCTATAATAATATCGCGGTCTAACACGTTCTCCTTGTACCCATTTGTGAATTATTTCACGAAATTCTGTCTTTTGGATGACCTCGAACCATCTTCCATCTACGGGATGCATTTGGATTTCTTTACATCTGGATCCTCCATTTTTACCAGCTTTTCGGATTTTACTTTCCTTTGATCATCCACTCGTCATTCGCACATCCATTCACGTGAAATCATTTTTTCCCCATCCCCCTTGCTTTACTGTTATTTATTTTTTACGCACGTATGTTCTACAGGTTACTTACAGTTTCATTAAATACTTTGCCAGCAAAACCTGATTCCGCATTTTTCAAACTCTTCTCCTCTGATGAGAAGGAAAGCATTTCTTTAGAAACTCCGCGAATTAAGAACACTCACCTTCATTTGTGTTTCCTTTTTGAAAAATAAATGTGCTTTTAACTCTTGCTAAAGTGTTTATCAACACATTTAGCATTATTCTTTATGTATATAAATATAAATATATATATATATATATATATATATATATATATATATATATATATACTCGGGTTTTTTTTATATTCAAAAGTAATGGACTAATGAATTCAACGAGGTTGTTAGATAGTGCTCAATAAAAAGAGCTGATAATACTTGTTTATTGTTATATAAACATGCTCACATCCCGCTGCTACAAATAGCCACTTGTTTCAATCAAACAACAGATATCATCAGGCAGCGACTTGACTATTCAAAAGTTCAATGAATAATCATTCAGTTTATTCATTGAACTTTTGAATAGTCAAGTCGCTGCCTGATGATATCTGTTGTTTGATTGAAACAAGTGGCTATTTGTAGCAGCGGGATGTGAGCATGTTTATATAACAATAAACAAGTGATATATATATATATATATATATATATATATATTATATATATATATATATATATATATATATATATATATATATATATATATATATATATATGCGCTTCAGAATAGTGTAATACAATCCAGTGATTATCGGTCTTACAAAATACTATTTGCTGTAATATTTTATAAAGACAATCCCAGCTAAATAAAAAATTGCTCAATATACCAGATAGAGCAAATAAATCATAAATTAGTAATTTAAATTTTATGACGTGAAATGGTTAAGTTTCAAATCTGGAATTTTTATTAAATGCAAGACAAAGACTACATTTCAATAAGTATATTTCCTTTACATATAGGTTTTCGATGTCTACTCATCTCCTCAGAGGAGAAAATATTAGAAATGGTTTATAAGTAATTTGCTAAACACAATAAATATAGAAAATCATAATTAAAAGATTTTAAAGTTTTTAAAACGTAGCGTAAGGGAAATTATATATTGGATCCAAATGAAAAGGATAGATTTGAAACTTAACCATTTCACGACATAGAATTTAAATTATTTATTCATGGTATATATATATATATATATATATATATATATATATATATATATATATATATATATATATATATATATATATGTATTTCAAAATGGTGCCGTAGAACGTTATCTGCATCCAAGGAAGGGGATACTTTAATGTGAGGATATATTTCCTCGGATATCATTTCGTAATGATTTTTTTTTTAAATATTCGTTTTTTTAAACCAATCATATATATATATATATATATATATATATATATATATATATATATATATATATATATATATATATGTGTGTGTGTGTGTGTGTGTGTGTGTGCGTGTGTGTGTGTGTGTGCGTGTTTGTGTGTGTGTTTGCGTGTGACAGTATATATTTATATATGTAATTAAAATATATTTATATATGTAATTAAATATTTATATATGTAATTATATATATTTTTACATGTGATTAAATATATATTTATATCCTTAATTTAATATATATTTATATATGTAATTAAATATTTATATATGTAATTAATATACTTATATATGGATTTTAATATATATATATCATATATGTAATTTAATATATTTTAAAATTTAATTTAATATATATATATATTTATATATGTAATTAATTATTTATATATGTAATTAAATATATATTTATATATGTAATTAACTATTTATATATGTAATTTAATATATATTTATATATGTAATTAAAAATATATTTATATATGTAATTAAATATTTATATATGTAATTTAATATATATTTATATATATAGTTAAATATTTATTTATGTAAGTTAATAAATATTTTTATATGTAATTAAATATATATTTATATATGTAATTAAATATATACTTATATACGTAATTAAATACATATTTATATATGTAATTAAATACATATTTATATATGTAATTTAATATTTATATATGTAATTTATTATATATTCATATATATTTATATATGTAATTTTTTAAATGTTTATATATATGTAATTAATTATATATTTATATATGTAATTTTATGTATATTTATATATGTAATTATATATATATTTATATATGTAATTAAATATCATATTTATATATGTAATCAAATATATATTTATATATGTAATTAAATATTTATATATGTAATTAAATATATATTTATATATGTAATTAAATATATATTTATATATTTAATTAAATATATATTTATATATGTAATTAAATATATATTTATATATGTAATTAAATATATATATATATGTAATTAAATATATATTTATATATGTAATTACTTATGTATTTATATACATAAGTAAATATATATTTATATATGTAATCTAATATATATTTATATATGTAATTTAATATATATATTTCTACATGTAATTCATTATATATTTATATATGTAATTAATTATATATTTGTATATGTAATTAATTATATATTTCTATATGAAATTAAAAATGTAATCATATGTAATTAAACACACACGCACATATATACATATGTAATTAAATAAATAACGTTTTAAAAGTAAATATGCTTTTATAGTTACACGAGAATTTTGTTAAAACAATGTTTACTCGTCTTGCTAGTCAATATAAATGACCTCCACACAACATATCATTTTGTCTGGTTTCTAATAATATTTACAACCACAAAACATACTACGTTTATGAATTGCCAATTTTTGTTAGGTTTTGTTGTACCGTGTTATTGGCAATATTATAAACTTAACCACAATCTAATTAAAAAAAATCTTAGTCCGGCGTAGACATCTTTTAATATGAAACATTTTAAAAATAATCAGCAAAATATAAAACAAAGAAATAAAGAGAGGCGACTCATTTGCGATTGAAATATATAATAAAATTTTCCTTTCCTTAAATTTAAAATAGAATAAAACAAATTAAAAATAAAAGTGAGTTTACTGCAGCCCGGGAAACGTCTGGTTGGTAGAGCTAGTTTTATGTAAATATATTATTGCTATTTTTAATCTGTGGAAGGTTTCACTTGTTGTGTATAGACTTTGTGTACGACTTACTTGTCCTGGCATTCACCATGAAGTGGTTCGACCAACTCCGTTCAGAGAACATGCAGCGTCCCTAACGAATGCTGATTAGGCGCGAAGGTCCACCATAGAGGATCCAGGATCAGCTCGGTATCATATTTAATTGTTCCAGGATCAGCTCGGTATCATATTTAATTGTTCCAGGATCAGCTCGGTATCATATTTAATTGTTCCAGGATCAGCTCGGTATCATATTTAATTGTTCCAGGATCAGCTCGGTATCATATTTAATTGTTCCAGGATCAGCTCGGTATCATATTTAATTGTTCCAGGATCAGCTCGGTATCATATTTAATTGTTCCAGGATCAGCTCGGTATCATATTTAATTGTTCCAGGATCAGCTCGGTATCATATTTAATTGTTCCAGGATCAGCTCGGTATCATATTTAATTGTTCCAGGATCAGCTCGGTATCATATTTAATTGTTCCAGGATCAGCTCGGTATCATATTTAATTGTTCCAGGATCAGCTCGGTATCATATTTAATTGTTCCAGGATCAGCTCGGTATCATATTTAATTGTTCCAGGATCAGCTCGGTATCATATTTAATTGTTCCAGGATCAGCTCGGTATCATATTTAATTGTTCCAGGATCAGCTCGGTATCATATTTAATTGTTCCAGGATCAGCTCGGTATCATATTTAATTGTTCCAGGATCAGCTCGGTATCATATTTAATTGTTCCAGGATCAGCTCGGTATCATATTTAATTGTTCCAGGATCAGCTCGGTATCATATTTAATTGTTCCAGGATCAGCTCGGTATCATATTTAATTGTTCCAGGATCAGCTCGGTATCATATTTAATTGTTCCAGGATCAGCTCGGTATCATATTTAATTGTTCCAGGATCAGCTCGGTATCATATTTAATTGTTCCAGGATCAGCTCGGTATCATATTTAATTGTTCCAGGATCAGCTCGGTATCATATTTAATTGTTCCAGGATCAGCTCGGTATCATATTTAATTGTTCCAGGATCAGCTCGGTATCATATTTAATTGTTCCAGGATCAGCTCGGTATCATATTTAATTGTTCCAGGATCAGCTCGGTATCATATTTAATTGTTCCAGGATCAGCTCGGTATCATATTTAATTGTTCCAGGATCAGCTCGGTATCATATTTAATTGTTCCAGGATCAGCTCGGTATCATATTTAATTGTTCCAGGATCAGCTCGGTATCATATTTAATTGTTCCAGGATCAGCTCGGTATCATATTTAATTGTTCCAGGATCAGCTCGGTATCATATTTAATTGTTCCAGGATCAGCTCGGTATCATATTTAATTGTTCCAGGATCAGCTCGGTATCATATTTAATTGTTCCAGGATCAGCTCGGTATCATATTTAATTGTTCCAGGATCAGCTCGGTATCATATTTAATTGTTCCAGGATCAGCTCGGTATCATATTTAATTGTTCCAGGATCAGCTCGGTATCATATTTAATTGTTCCAGGATCAGCTCGGTATCATATTTAATTGTTCCAGGATCAGCTCGGTAT
>NC_136493.1:130613522-130646022 GCF_053919585.1 Euprymna scolopes | reverse complement strand
TGTCTATCGCCCGGCTTCCATACTCCTTCTTTGCCTATTAGTCAGGCGCCGAGTCACTATCACAGTGATTCGACAGAAACACCCAGTGGTAGATCTTGTTTCTTGTCTAGGGAAACGAACGCCGTTTTCCCCACTCCCGACACACCCCACCCCTAAAACTGAGCACTTGAGAGTGCTTGAGTACCATATATGCCTGAGCAATTAGATTGGGTTGACCTTCCTCTGATGGGTTGAGGGTACCGGATTGACAGTTTCTGGCTGCTGTTTCCGACTGGTAGTACAGGAGCCCTAACTCTTTGGTAGCGCTTAGAGCGGCTGCTCCATCAACAGTTGTAAAATATAGGGATGTTTGTAGTGCCATGTCGCGCATGGAAAGGGACCCTGCACTCATCCCCGGTGGGCTTTCATGAGGCCACAATCCTAATTGAAGAAAGGTCATCTGATGGTCTACTTGTGATGCATGTCTGATGCTCTGCATAACCTCTTGTTCAGCTCCCCCTACCTAAACTGAAACCCTTTAAAAATATGACGACAGTACAATCTAAAAATAAGCTTAAACCAGGTTTAGGGTCAAACAAATTCAACTTGCCTCCTCCCTTGAGGCTTGCATTCACAAATATCCGTGGGCTTAGAACTAATTTAGCTGACGTTGAAGCATTTCTCCTAACAAATACCCCGGATATCTTAGCACTAAGAGAGACTAACCTACACTCCTCCATCCCCTCTAACTACTTAACCTGCCCGGATATAACCCACTCTGCTGTAAGGACTCTGACAGACATATGCACGGACTTGGAGTTTACATTCGTAATACCCTTCCATCGACTAGAGAAACAAACCTAGAATCGGATGATTAAGCCTTTATGTGCTTTAGACTAAACATGCACACAACATTAGCTGCTTTTACTTTCTCTACCGCTCTCCCTCGACCCAGGACTGCACCATAATAAACAAAGTCTCTGACAGCATAGACACAGCACTCTCCTTCGATACTAGCGCACAAGTACATGTATTTGGTGACTTTAATGTCCACCACAAAAACTGGCTTGGATTCTCTACTTACACAGATGCAGCAGGCAGACAACTCATAGCTTCTCTATATCTCACTCCCTATCACAAATTGTTACGTTTCCAACCCGTTTCCCTGACCAGGAAGAACAACACGCATCACTTCTAGACCTGTTTTTGACCACAGTTCCCGATGATTGTATAACAAATGCCGACAGCCCACTTGAGAACGCTGATCATGCATTGATAATGGTTGAAATCGCCCCAAATTCTAGAGCCAAAACTGAAGAGCCTCTGAGATGGGTATATATGCTGATGACATCGCACTCTATAACCGTGGCCTTCGTTATAAAGATGGCCGGCCAGCTGAAAAAATGACGTCATCGCCGAGGTCCCAACAAGCAAGATATGTGGAACTCTTAGACTGTCAATAATGAACAGTAATTTTTACAGACAGCGTTACAAAACTTCAAAATTGGATTAAAGAAATAAAGAAAGAACACGATTTATACTGAAACTCATCTAATATTAATAATAAAAAAATAATAAAAAAAAAAACACAAGTTATTTGTTTAAGTATATTATAAGCAATTGAATATTTCGTTGTATTATAGATTTTAAAGATTAGAATGCGTTCTTTAATTACTTATAAATTACATTTTAAAAAAGTGAAGGAACACGATTTGATTTGAAATAAACTTGAAGTTTATTTAATATAATTAAATGAAAATTATGCATGTAAGATTATGAATATTTGAAGCAGAACACAAGCAAAACATTTGATATGAGTTAAGACAACAAACAAATATTAAAATTAAACTTTTTTTTAAAGCAAAATGAATATTTTTTTAAATCAAAATGAATATTTTTTAATCAAAATGAATATTTTTAAATCAAAATGAACCACAATATTTTTTTCAAAATCAAAAACAATATTTTTAATAAATTCATGAAATATTGCACAGTAAAAAAATTAACCTAAAGAAAAAATCATGTTTCTTATTTAAGATTATTTCACCACATAACAAAAATAACATGCAAAATCATTTTTTTATATCCATATTTTCAGTTTGTTAAAATACGTGGGTTTGTATTACTGTACACATAGATTCGAAAAAGTTGTCAAAAAACAAATATATAACAAATAAATGTTATCAAAGGCAAGATAAGTTACTTTTCTACCAAACTGGATATATTTTTCGTGTTTTTATTCAATGTAACATGTTTATTCAGCTCGAAAAACATAGTGTTTACCGATGTATTCGAAAATTCCAGATGGCGTCTGATTCTCTCTTTAACACGGTAAGTTTGGGAAAAGGTGTTATAAATACAAAACCGGATAAAATACTGTTAAAAACTCGCTCAATATATGTTACCGTGACATAGGTTGACATATATTCGGCGGGTTTTTAATAGTATGTTGTATAGTTTTTTTATTTATAACACCTTATCCCAAACTTACCGTGTTAAAGAGAGAATCAGACGCCATCTTGAATTTTCGAATACATCGGTAAACACTATGTTTTTCGAGCTGAATAAACATGTTACATTGAATAAAAACACGAAAAATATTTGGTAGAAAAGTAACTTATCTTGCCTTTGATAACATTTATTTGTTATATATTTGTTTTTTGACAACTTTTTCGAATCTATGTGTACAGTAATACAAACCCAATTACGTTAATGAAATGAATTGTACTTATTTACTATGCCTCCCCACGGGACAGAGTTAGACACCAGGGTCGTTTTTTAACGTGGAGAAAAGGTACAAAAATAAAAATTGTCTCAGTCGTGAAGGATTTCTCCTCCACCGAAAGAGAACAAGAAATAGAATGCAGCATCTGGAGAACAGATACTACACTTTGATCTGGTCCCGAAGGCCAAGACTGTTTAAGACCACGAGTGAACGCGCGTTTTTTTTTTTTTTTTTAGTTTAGTTTCATATATATATATATATATATATATATATATATATATATATATATATATATATATATATATATATATATATATATATATAAAATATGTATTTTTAAATTTTATCTTTCTAGCTTTAAAAAAAAGTTTAAAAATTTTATCAGCCGGCATAATTTATTTTTAAATATTGAAAAATTTCAGGAAAATTAATTTTTGTTAGATTTTTAAACGTGTGTCAACAGCTTAAAAAAATCGTGTTTTAAAGAGTCGATGTTGTCTCGCATTTTCATTAGTTTTGTATGCTGTAAAAAATTTTTTTTAATATTAGCAATTTATTTGAAGCTTCTTTTGAATGGTAGAACATTTAGGATGATAATATTGAATTAAATTATAGTTACATCGTGTTAAATACAGGGGGTGGGGAGCACGTTAAAACTTACTTTGCTGAATGGAGATGGTGTAAAATCTTTTTTTTTTTTACTGCATTATAATTCTTTATCTTTCGGAAATGAAAATACTGTCACTTTTTGGTCCTTTACGATAATTTCCTCAGCAAGTTGGAACGATGCACCGTGAAGGCATTTTAATAAAAAAAGAAATATTACACTGACTTCAAGACGTTACGAATGCCTACCGGTGACTACCGGTGTCACCGGTATGGACTATCCGTGATGACGTCAGCAGATTAAATTATTTTTGCTCACCGGCCATCTTGTCTTTTAAGACGGTCTTGCTATAACAGGCACGACAGGAAAACAAATGAACACATATCTAAAGAAATGGCAGAAACACTAGAGGATGACCTCCAATCTGTAGTGGAATGAGGACAAAAATGGATAGTCACGTTCAATGCCGCCAAAACTAAACTACTTTCATTCAATAATTACAAGAAACCTTCTCTACCACCTATAGCAATGGCCAACGACTCTTTATCTGAGAGTACATCTTTCAAACTCCTTGGCCTAACGTTAACAGGAAACATGAGTTGGAACAATTACATTGAAGGCATTGCCAGGGCCGCTGCAAGGAAGGTGGGCTCTCTACCGTTCTAGAAAACTACTAACACCCGAAAGTATCCTGTACCTCTATAAGGTCACCATTCGCCCATGTATGGAGTATTGCTGTCATATTTGGGCTAGTGCATCTGCTACTAGTCTCTCGCTCCTTGACAAGGTTTAAAAGAGTCGCAAATCTGATAGGCCCTAAACTGGCATCTAAGCTTCAGCCTCTGTCCCATCGAGGAAATGTTGCATCCCTCTGCCTGTTCTACAAGTATTTTAATGGTAAATGCTCTGACGAACTGCAAGCACTTGCGCCCCCACGAAAGGAACACCCTCGATGAACCCGACAGGCTGCTAAATCCCACCCCCACACTGTAGAGATCCTTAGATGTAAAATATCTTTTTACTCCAATAGTTTCTTCCTCAGAACCGCTAGACTTTGGAATTCCATTCCAGGTCCCTGCTTCCCCAACTGTACTGACGTGCAGAAATTCAAGTGCAACGTGAACTGACATCTTGCTGCCCAAATCCCTGCATAGTACCCCAATAGTTGCTGCCCCTAGTAGTAGCCCCTTACACCAAAGTGGCAATATGCCTTGTTTGGGGTGAAACAAAAAAATATATATAATAATTATATATATATATATATATATATATATATATATATATATATATATATATATATATATATAATTATTATAGTAAATAATTATATAATTATTATAGTAAATAATTATATATATATATATACTACATAGTATTCACCACTTATCAAGGCCCGGAAGCCACTCGGGGATAAGGGTTAATATATATATATATATATATATATATATATATATATATATATATACACACACACACACACACACACATATATATATATATATATTCTTGGCTATATATTAAGATGTATTTTAAAGTATATATCCCTTATAAATAGCAAGCTCAATCAAATTGTTGCCAGTATTTATGCTTAATCTACAATCATAATTTTTGTTTGACTATCTAATAGAGAGTGCAGTTTCAATTCGCATTCCAATTCGCGTAAATCATTGCTTATCGTAATTGGAATAGAATTCTCTCAGTTACTAGTAACGTGAATGTAAACATAAAAAAATATATACGAAAATAATTTTCCTTACTCTCAGGATGAGAGTAATTATCATCGAGATAAAATATTCGAATGCTGTTCGCAGCTTCAAGTGGAAGCCATTATTCCCTCCACTGAAGCAAAGATAAAATGGCTTTCTCTCTCTTGATAATTAAAACGATATACACATATATGTAAACTACGACATAAACGACAACAACAACAACAACAACAACAAAAACACAAACCAAACTAAGAAAACATCAAAACAGAAAACTATACAAGATAAAACATAAATAATAAAGGGGGGGAAAAAAAAGACGAAAGAAATAAAAAAAGAAGAAAAAAAACACGTGAAAAAAGGTTTCGATGGGTCAGCAACGGTTTATGTGAAACTACGCAAATGAACGTGTTAATACAAAGACAGAAGTCATGTAACTGCAGTTTGAATGCTATTAAAATATAAAAATGCACAAATTCTCTTTATGTCTTTGGGGAATAGTCTGTTCAGATCTTACGCTTCGTTAATGAAATCGACGTCCTTTGATATCATCTCAAAGCAGTTGTTACCGCAACACATTTTTTCATGGGCTTACTTTTTTTTTTCTTATTCTTCAAAATGCATGGTAAAAGTTATCACCAGTTCTTAAAAATGTGCGACGAGTTTGAAAATCCCATAGAACTGTTCTAGGATGCTTTAAAGATATTGCAGCAGATGTATGCACATTTATTGCAACTTACTTGCAAGCAATTAACTTTTAGAGGTTTGCGTAAAAATACACTCATAATGTAAATTTTATTGCTGAATTTGGCGTTTTAGCAAAGGTCTAACATGCTTACTGAAAAAGTAGTGTAAAAAATGTGACGAAACGTATAGGGGCATAAATAGGGAAACATACAACACGCGAAGCAGAAAAAATTAGTCATATCTTCCTTTTATATATATATATACTAGCATTCAAGCTCGGCGTTGCCCGGGTGTTTGGAGGTGTACGGTGAGCAAAAAAAAATGGTCAATTTTTTTAACTTTGACTCCTATTATGACCCCTTAAAATTTATTGTTTTGGGCTCAAATTAAGTTATAAAGTTAGATCCATGTCCAAGACACCTATATCTAAATTTTCAAGTGTTTAGACCCAAAATTGTCGGAGGAGTTTGGTAGAGTTCTCAAAGGTCAAATCGTTGAACGTTGACCCCTTAACAGCCAAATTTCTGGCCGAAAACCGATCACATAGATTTTCCCAAATTTCAGTACCCTGTATATCAAATTTCGAGTCTGTAGACTTAAAATTGACAGAGTTATTGCGTAGTGAAATTTACACACACACAGACAGACACACAGATAGACAGACAGA
The DNA here is from genome assembly GCF_053919585.1 of Euprymna scolopes. Classification (NCBI taxonomy): domain Eukaryota; kingdom Metazoa; phylum Mollusca; class Cephalopoda; order Sepiida; family Sepiolidae; genus Euprymna; species Euprymna scolopes. The sequence continues at coordinate 130,639,651 of NC_136493.1, read as the reverse complement.
TAGACAGACACGTTCACTTATATATATATATATATATATATATATATATATATATATATATATATATTAGAATAAGCTAATGTAACACTGAAAATATAATTTTGTTTTCTTTTTGAATATATATGAGTTTAGTATGTTTCATGTTTTGGCAAGTACTTTCTATTATTCCTGATGATAAGTAATGTATTTAATTTAAAATATTTAAGAAGAAATCCATAGAACTTATATACACTAATTTGACTGCAATACAAAAATAAAAAAAAGAATAAATAAATAAATCAACCTCAAACAAAACCATAAAACAATCTTGTTCAATTTAATAACATTTGCATTGATATGCATGCCTATTGTTTATGCAAAGGTTGTTTATCATTTTTTTTTATTTCTATTAGAAAAATAAAAATAAAATATATAAAGAGAAAATTATATTCTGTTTAAGAATGTTTGCACACGCACGCACACACACACACACACACACACACACACACACACACACACACACAAACACACACAAACAAACACATATATATACATACACGACAGAATTCAAATGATATAAAACAAAATAAATACAAAATTTATTGTTCAAAATATGGAATTCGGTAAAGGTTTTCCTTAATTTATGGAGTTTTTAGAGAAAATCAGTAGCAAATTCTTTTAAAAGTAAATTTACTGTTAAGTATAAAAACTGAAAATTTTTAAATTAGAGATGTTGGGATATATATATATATATATATATATATATATATATATATATATATATATATGTATATATATATGTATATATATATGTATATATATATGTGTATATATATAACTACTTAATTTACTCACATAAAATTGATATACGAAAGTATAGATTTATGCGTAAACTTTAAGTATTTACTTAAAAAGTGCTCAATACGTAGGTAGAGCTAGTTAGTCAGTTTTAAAATGTATATGGCGATTAAGCTACACTGAATATTCCGCGTTTCATCCAGTCTAGGACTCTTCAGCGCATACACAGACGTTCAGCTTTATATATATATATATATATATATATATATATATATATATATATATATATATATATATATATATATACATGCATGTACATACATACGAGGTACTTTCAATATGTTTCCAGACATTTTTCGCATGGGCACTTTTATTGATAGCGTACCACGAAACTCTAGTTCCTTTCGAAGTAATCTCCTCCGGCTGCAATGCACTTTTTTACCGTTACAGCAAGTTCTAAAAGGCCCCATGGAAGTTCTCTTGTGTGAGTATGTCAGTGACACTCGACATAGCCTCTTTCATCTCAACTGACTCATGACAGCTTTTAAGGGTTTTTCTTGAGCTTAGGGATTAATCAGAAGTCAGAAGGAGCAAGGTCTGAACTATAGTGAGGGTGAGGAACAGTCCTAATGTCCATCTTGGTAAAGTAGTTTGTGACTAGGATGGAGTTGTTGACTGGTGTATTCGCGCAAATCTTCTGCATCTTCAGTTCAAGCAAATAATTGTGTGTACAGTTCTCAGACTGACACCAAACTGTGCACTTATTGTCTCTATAGACACACGATGGTCCATATCTATGAAATTCTTTATTTGGCCAATCAACTCTTATGTTCTGACTTCCTTTTTCCTCCCACACCTCTCATCATTCTTCACAAACTTCATGCCTTTCTTGAATCTCTTATCCCACTCATAAACTGATGTTCGATTCATGCAAGATGATCTAAAAGCAGTCTGACACATTCCACACGTTTCTATGGCATTTTTTCCAAATTTAAAACAGAATTTTATTGCATATCGTTCTTCTAAAGTATCCTCACGCCCAGATTGCACTTTTAAAATTCACCATCTGTGACAACCCGGCTTTAGTAAGGTGTATTCCAAGTCCTACTGTAACTGTTCATTTGAACCTGAAATCATAAAAATTGGTCAGTCATCTCATAAGATGTATAGCAATAACATACTGAATTTTCAAGAGTTTATGACAATTTTAAATGCCCGAACAAAAAGGTCTGCAAACTTATTGAATGCACCTTGTAATAAATAGCATTTCAGCATGCCTAGTCAGGTAAATGCTAAAAGCCAGGAATCGAAACTCGACCGTCTAGTTGACACGTAAGCTTATGTAGTGCGTAGCACTTATTAGAAACTATGTAATCTCTCATTCAAGTGGTCATACATGTCCGAAAAAAATCAGAAGTGATGAAAAATATCAATAACTGATCAATTATTCGATTGCGTCTATTAAACTGACGCCTTTATCGATGAAAATGCCAGTGCAAACTTAATCGTGACAAATCAACGAACAGATCAACAAGACGGACAGTCAGAACCGCTTATAGAAATGTCGAAATACAACTTTAAATGTTCCTATTTACTTGCCTCCCTACGAGGGCAGAGTTAGACACAAGGTCAGTTTTTAAGGGGTGGGGGGCGGTGAATCCAGCTTTCCAAAAAGGGGCACTTTGGATAGGAACAAAAATAAAAATTGTCTCAATCATAGAGGATTTCTCCTCCACCAACCGAGGACAGGAAAGGTGAAGTATAGCATCAGAACAGATACTACACTATGATCTTGTATATATATATATATATGGTTTATTGAATGAAAAATTGCATACAAGAAACTTAGGTATGAAGACGCTGATCTTAGCCCGGAAGCAAAGGGACAATATTAAAAATATTCGCGAATTTAAGCGCGTTTCGACGTTTCCTTTATTTAGCATGTTAGTATAGCTTACAGCAAGTTCAGATTATTTTGAATATCTTATATGACAGCTCCCAATAGTTTGCATTCAAATTAAATTTAACCTTAAAATGATACATAAAAATAATCTGGTAAAAACTAAACAAAGAAACGGTATAGTTAATAAAAACAAAACGTAATAAAAATGAAAGTAAATGTACTCCCGGGTAACGCTGGGGTCAATTAAGTAAGTAAGATAACTCAAGATTCGATGGAGGAATAGAAAACAGGGCTAACCAAGCTCACATTAAACAGAAATAGGTAATCTAGAAAACTTTATCAGAATCGTCATAAACTGTAAATCGGTGTTAACATAAAAAATCGCCCCATTATTATTAGGCCGTATAACTTGTAACGAATTTTTATTTTTCTTATAAAAATACAGTTTGAATTTATCTTTTGTTAATTATTTTATGTCGCATTGCAATAAAATTACATTTGCTTAATAACAAACTATAAAACAAGGTTCATATTTAGTCAACGGACGGTGGTACTTGTTTTAGATGGAATTTTTAAATTAATGTTAGTTTTTTACGGTATCTTTTGTTTATTAAATCGTTAGGTGAAAGTACAGAATAGTTTAAAAGTCCCTCTTCATGTAGACAATGGTTTTCGAAATAATAATGTGATTATTCCAGTACGGTCCGTAAACTGCACAAATTCTAATAATAATATAAGTTTGATTACTTATGCAGAATAAGGACCGTGCTACTCTTTTTTTAGCTTTGATTTTCAAGTAAAATTCAATTTTTACAGTATCTTTTGATGATACTTATTCAGAATACGGACCGTGTTGAGCTAATAACGGTATTATTTCAACACAGTCCGTATTCTGCATAACTGGTTGGTTGTTTTTGTTTTACGGCATATCAACCCTTTTCAGGTTATTTAATGCCGACTCCAGTGATTTTGAAGAATTTTTTAAATAGAATATATTTGTTTTTGTTTTTTTTTCAAGTCAGTTTCTATTTAACACATAGTTTGGACCCTAAGAGGTACTACCACTCCGGGTCAGAGTAGACCTTGGAGCAATGGTATTTAAAGGGTGGCTCCACACTCCCCAAAGCCCGCAAGCTGGGGCCTCACCATCGGATATAGTTTAAGGTCCTATCCAGGACCACCGTATTCTGCATAAGTATCTAAGTTTGATATTATTTGTAAAAAAAAAAAAAAAAAAAGTTTCAAAATTAAAAACAATAAAGCAATACCCCCAAATATATCTACAAAAAAAATTAGTATCTGTTCTGGTGCTACACTAAAGCTATTCTGTTCTCAGTCAGTGAAAGAGAAGTCCTACTAGACGGAGGCGATTTTAATTTTTGTTCAAATCCAGTGTGCCCTTTTTTTGGCGCTGAATTTCTCCTACACTAAAAACTGACCCTGTGTCTAACTTTGCCCTCGTAAAGAGTCAAGTTAATAACTCAAATTCAATAGATAAAAAGAAAGAATAAACTATTGTTTTTTTTATTTTTTTATGTAAAACCAATAATAATAATAAAAAGAAGCCGTTTATCAGATACTTAACTCTACGTTGAATCAATCCGTGTGACAGACTTGTATCCGTAGTGTCCGTGTGAAAAATCCACTATGCTGTCTTTTCTCGGACCCGAACAAGAACGGGTGCAATATAAGATTTGTCGATAGTTATGAAAGGCGTTTCTTTGCTATTTTTTTTATTTATTTATTTTATTATTTTTTGAGTTAAGACGCTGGTCATGAAACCGCCTGCAAGACTACACAAGACACGCAATTCATAACGTTTCCTTTCGCTAATCAATAAACAGAGCAGAAGATGTACACAATAGTTGCGCCACTACGACAACTGCTAGTACGAAAGCCGATAATTACAACATTAATAAAAAGCAGGAGCATTAAGATATGAAACAAAAGCAGAGCCGTCAATCCGTTGTGCGAATTGAATTCATGTTCAAATGAAGATGGCGGAGATTCAAAATCTGCCATGCGAAATCAATAAGCCCTCATTTGCTTTTTCCCCCACCCCGCTTCTAAGGGGGTGAAAACTGGGGGGAAAGGCCCGTTTTTAATGTGTGAAATTTGTTGTAGCTCTATGAAAAGGGAACATAATAGATCGAAAACAAAATAAAAATTGATTTGGCATAGAACGATTTTCCTTCTCAGACGAAAGGCGGAACGGATACTACATTTCGACCTAATAAATCTATATAAGATAATCTATTGTCAAAAAGAAAAGGAGTGTATAAATATATATATATATATATATATATATATATATATATATATATATATATATATATATACACACACACACACACACACACACACACATATATATACATATCTATTGAGCACTTTTCAGTTTTGAGTTCAATACATTTGGACTATTTAATAAAAATAAATTCTTAATTATATATATATATATATATATATATATATATATATTTTGTGTACAGAAAGTTGTTAGTTGAGACAGATCATTGGTACCGTCAGTTTCAAGCCCGATAATAAGGCCCGTTTAAGGTATCCTTATCAAGCTCTCTTCAGCCAATATTCGTCTATATATATATATATATATATATATATATATATATATATATATATATATATATATATATATATATATATATATATATAATTAAGAATTTATTTTTATCAAATAGTCCAAATGTATTGAACTCAAAACCGAAAAGGGCTCAATAGATATGTAGAGCTATTATAAGTGAAATTGTATAAACATTAATCAATCTACGTTTCGTCAATGTTAATCGACTTCTCATGAGTTCAAAACAAGCTGCCTATATATATATATATATATATATATATATATATATATATATGTGTGTGTGTGTGTGTGTGTGTGTGTGTGTGTGTGCGAAAGTTCTTGCGGTTTTTCCCTTTTAAATTCATATAAACATAGCTCGGCTCAGACAGAACTTTATTTATCGAAACTAGCACCATCAGAATCAATACACATTTGCCAATGCAAAACATGTGCATTAATGTCAGTAGCGCCAAAATTTTGAAGATGCTGAAGAAGTTTTTGATATCGCTTAGGTTTTTGAAGCATTTCTCACGCAGAAAGTTATCGAGATGCTTGAAAAAGTTGTATTCGGTAGGTGAGAGGTCTGGAGTTTATGGCGGATAAGGCAAAGTTTTGTAGCCTAGTTCGTTCAACTTCTGCAGGGTCGATTTAGCAACGTGCGGTCGGGCATTGTCATGGAGGAGAATTGTGCGTTTTCAGTTGACTAATGCTGGGTATTCTTGTCGAAGTTTCTGATGCATTTCATCCGTTTGTTGACAGTACTTTTCCTCCCATAATGGTTTCACCTGCATTAGAAAAAAAACTGTAATGGGTGAGACCGGTCGCAGACCACCAAAAAGTACGAATAACCTTCTTTTGGGTGCAATTGTGGCTTCGATAAATCATTGAACTGAGCGTCGTTGGTTGTCATAAAGAACCCACTGTTCATCGCAAATCGCAATCCGGTCGAGAAACGGGTCGTTCTTGTTGCATAAAAGAAGGGAAAATGACACTTAACAACAGCTTTTCTTTTGGTTGTCGTTACATTCGTGAGCCACACATTTATAAAGTTTTTTGTCTTTCGAATCTCTCTCAAGTGGTTGAAAATCGTCGTACGTTCCGTCTAATTTAGAAGCAAGTTTTTGAACAGTTGTGTGTGGATTTACTTTGACTAAGGCTTTTAATTTACCGTTGTCAACATTTGATGGTCGACCACTACATTTATCATCTTCAAGACTCTCTTCGCCCAGGAAATTTCTTAAACCACTATTGTGCTGTGCGCTTAGTAGTGGTTCCTGGGCCAAATGCTTCCTTCATATCGCGAGTTGTTTCAGTAGCTTTTCGGCCTAACTTGCATTGAAATAAAAAATTGCGCAAATTTACTTTTTTCTCATTTTTTATATAACGTTCTGAAAAGAACACATAAATGTTTTAAAACGATTGTAATTTAAACAATTAGGTAACAAAAGAAAAACGCCTTTTAAAATGATATATACATAGAAGTATTATAACAAACACGTATTTTAAAATACATCATTTGAGATCAAAATTAAAATAAACTTAATATTTAATTTGCGTCCTCAGGTAACGGATCGACGAACGAATCCTCTAAAACGCACGTAAGGGCGCGTATACAAGCAAGAAATATGCAGCAATTTCCGGGCACCATCATAAGCATATTTTGTTGAATAGAAGTCGTCTCCATAGTTTCGCATCGTCGAAATAACCTAGATTCGGAATTAATATATATGTTTTGTAAAAAGAATATTGATTAAGATGACCTAAATCCATACTGAATTTTAATATGCCGTCTTTAAATATTAATTTTATTTCCGATATGCTTTGCGAGGTTCCGTCGAATTATATACATTCGATATTACCCTTGTGTGTGTGTGTATATATATATATATATATATATATATATATATATATATATATATATATATATATATATGTATATGTATATATATATAAATTTATGCGTAAACTTTATATATTTACTTCAACAGTGCTCAATACGTAGGTAGAGCTAGGTAGTAAGTTATAAAATATATATGGCAATTTAGCCACACAGAATATTCCGCGTTTCACCCACGCTAGGATTCATCAGGCTTATGCGAGGAGTTGTGGTTGTCTCGCGTTTTTATATACGCACATTCTATTGAGTTTTAGTTAACCAATCAGCTTTCTAATTTTCACTGCACCCTTCCTACTCGGCCAATAAGCAGGGACTTACAGGACAAAGACCCAGTTGACTTCCGGTTTGTCCCTTCCTTTGTGTGTGCTATTTTAGCGGGGAGCGTAGATATCTAGTGTTCTGATCTATTTTAAACTTAGATTAAATGTGTTTTTTTATGTTATATATATATATATATATATATATAAATATATATATATTTATGTTTATTTTATTTGTTTATTTTCCATTGTTAATTGATAATTTTAAAATTATTTTGTATCACTATCATAGAGTAAAGTTTATCCTGTGAACCCAGTTTTTCGCTATTTCTCTCCTACAGTTTAATAGATGTTGGGGTTCTTTAAAGTATAGGAAAGCAAATTTTTCATGAAAGCATACTCTACATGGATCGTCTAGGTCTCTACACATGTTTTCTTCTTTTACTATTTTCCATTCGACTACCGGCGAACGACCGCTTTCTTTGAGTTCCCAGTGTTTGTTTGCTGGAGTTGTTTTCATTCGGTGCTTTTTTATTTTTGAATGTACTTTTGTAGTCATAATATCGCGTTTGGAAATCCAAGGAAGTCATACCTACGTAGTATTTCTTGTTATTCGGGGTTTCTTTCGCAAATATTGTGGCCTGTTAAACTATGCTTTTGGTTAGACATTTATTTTGAAGTGGGCAAGTGTGCGGGATTTGCAGTTGTATTTATCTTGTTCGTTATTAGTATTTTTTAATTTGTAGTATGGTTGTCGTTGTCCGGCATTGGTTTCTTCTTCTTCTTCTTCTTCTTCTTCTTCTTCTTCTTCTTCTTCTTCTTCTATTATTATTATTATTATTATTATTATTATTATTATTATTATTATTATTATTATTATTATTTCTACTAGTTACATACCTGTCCTTTGTGTTAGTTTTATTTTTGTTATGGTGTCCATATTGTTCATTTTGTTATTGTTTTCATTGCTTTTATTTAATATTTTGTTATTATGTGCTTTATTTATCATCTCTAAATTTTTGCCGCAGCTGTATGATAACTTTAGGGTATTTTTATTGAAAATTTTGTGTAAGGGATTGGTTACAGGGAAGTGCTTTTCGATGAGATCTAGAAATTTCTTGCCAAGTTTTGTTTTTAAGATGTGATTGTATTATACTTTGATCAAATTTATCATTCATATATATATATATATATATATATATATATATATATATATATATATATATATGTATATACGCTCCTTCAGTCTTTGAAATATTATAGATGCCCATACATATATACATACATATATATACATATATATATATACATATACATACGTATGTTATATAAGAGTGTTATCATTATTATTATTATTATTATTATTATTTTGTTCTTTGTGAGAAGTGTAAAAGTTTTAGGAGGGATGAAGAGACAGTCTTAGGAGAGTTCATGTTGTAAGTGTTCATATTGTAAGACATGGGATGGAAACATTAACACATTAACATTGTTAGAGAAGAGATGTGGACATTAACACGTAGATATAAGGAGAGAGTGTACATATGAATAAACAATACCTTTTTCATGTAATGATGGACACAGGAGACAGGGCAGTTATAAAAAACACGTTGAACATTTATTCTTCCACTTGAACCGGTTGGTGGCTTTGCGTTCAGGAATTCAAAGGTTCATATATTAAGTTCCAAAAGTGATCGTCTCGCTTCTAGACGATTGAAACCCATGTCTGCACCCAGACTATCGTCTGACTCTTAGACTCCCCTCTGAGTTTCTCACTGACTAACTAACTAACTCTCACTTCCTATATTGAGAAATCCATGCATGTCCAGCCACGTGATCACAATTCACGTGTTTCAACATGCGCGAGTCGCACGTTTCCCGAACATTCTGATTTTCCAATAACCCATTTTTTCTTTGTTATTTTCACAAAAGAATTCAACCTACATATCTAATTTATTTAACCCATATTTTATTATCCACATTCTTTCTAACAATTGAATAGTTTATTATTTATTTCATCAGAATTAACAATTTACTGGACATTTCATTTAAACCTATTGTTCTTTAAAACTTATATCCAAGGTTCGATTTCTGCTTTCTCTCATTTTATTTTCATTTTAAGTAATCTCTCTATTTTTATACTTACATGAAAAGGGGACAGCCCTTATGTAACACATATATATACATAGATATATATCATGATTGCAACGTCTTGTCAGACGAGTGCCACTCCCTCAGACATTTAAAATCCATGAGCCCAAATGCCTGAGGGAGTATCTATACAAAGATGATGTTACAGAGTCTTAGCTTTGTACGACAGCTAAGTCTCTTTCTCGGTTCAAAATGTTGCGATCCAGCAACAAGCAAGAGCAAGATAGCCAGCAACAAATTAAACTGCAGACCAGCTTAATGCGGGTACTGGTCTCCCGCTTTATGGTTTTTTAAGTCAGAGATTTGCTTCTCCTAGAAAGGTTGCCTTCACCACGGCTTACGGGATCCCTCTCCACCCCAATACACACACACACACACACACACACACACACACACACACACACACACACACAAATATACATGGTGCTAGTTGGCCGTTGACCCAGAAAAAGAGTTCATTCGCCCTTTGATATATATACATACATATATACATACATACATACATATATATATACATACATACATATGTATATACATATACATACATATATATACATACATATATATAAATACATATACATATACATACATATATATACATACATATATATAAATACATACATATATAAAAATACATATATATACATACATATATATACATACATATATATATACATACATATATATATACATATATATACATATATATACATACATATATATACATACATATGCATACATATATATATATACATAACATATATATACGCTCCTTCAGTCTTTGAAAGACTATAGATACCCACGAAGGGGTGCCTGCGCGTGAAATTTCTTGTGGCAGGAGGTGCGCAATCTCCAACCACACCTCTCCTGAATCGACATTGCAAAATACCAGTGGCAAGTGAATTGTATGTACAGGACGACTGGATACAAATGCCGGAGAACACATACAGTGGCTAGAATTCTCAAATGGTCACCCATCTGGTACTAACCAGGCCCAATGTTGCTTAACTTCGATGATCTGACGACAACCGGTGTGTCAACGTGGTTATGCCGTATATGTGTAGTATGGCCCCAGAAATAATTCTTTTCTGATACAAGTATTGCTGAATTTATCATCCTCATATGGCGAAAAGACGTGACACAAGGGTCGGAAAGTGAGATCGAAGAGCCAGCCGCGCCGAGGAGGAGCATCTGGCCTGCAAAAAATGGTAGACAGCCCTGTCGGTATTCTTCGGTAGGGGCGCTTTAGGCGATTAGCAATAAACTAGCTCCTACTTATAGAGAGTAGGCAAAGCCTGGGAGTGGTAAATCTCCTAGAACGACACAAGACCAGCAGCGTTGCGCAATCAACAGGGCAAAGGCAATTTCATAAATTTCAGAAGTTCCAAGGCGAAGAAATCACAATTGAAAATCATGTGAACAAATGAATGTAAATAATCGTGTATATGCATATAAATTGGATATTCTTGTTGATTTCAAAGTATGAGGTCCGCCACAACAACTAAATTGTAGAAAAATCCACATATATCATTTGTTTATAGTAGTGAAGGCTTTGTATAAGAACCATACACACGTTTTGGTACAACAGCTAATCTCGGTCGGTACAACGACTGGAAAAAATAGAACAGACAGTAGAACTCAGGTTTTTGCATCAAAATTTTCCTTCTAGATACGAGTCTTCTCCCATTGGATTAGACGCGCCCCAGATACTAACCTGGGAATTTGTACGTCCTGACTCAGTACATAAGCGTCTAGCATTCCAAAATGGTCACCCATTTGGTACTGGCCGAGTTCATCGTTGCTTACCTTCAGTAATCTGGCTAGAACCGGTCTATCAACGTGATTATGCCAAGTGTGTGTGTGTGTGTGTGTGTGTATATATATATATATATATATATATATATATATATATATATATATATATATATATATATATATATATATATAAAGCTGGACGTCTGTGTGTGTCTGGTCACGAATAGGCTCCTATATGGTTGACTATTATAGAAAACTGATCACATATACTGATAGAAGATGTATCGAGACACAGGAATGGGTATGTTTGATCTGGCATAATGATGATTCATTAAAATTGTGGAGTCTGCGTACGCGCCTGGTCCACAACGTATGGAAATAAAAAATTTAGAAAAATAAAAACGTTTACAAGTGCTTTTGATATAGATGTACATAATAATACTTCGATAAGTATGTTTTAACTTAAATAGGGATGGTATAATAAAATTGTGGGGTCTGTATTCGCGTCTGGCCTCCATAGTATGGAAATAGGCACAAACTTTAATAAAGACTTTTCATATCTATCTGCATAAGTATAATTTGATACTTATGTTTCAGTTTGAAGAAATATTGTATAATAAAATTATGGGGTGTTCGTTCGCGCATGACCTCCATAGAATGGAAATATGTCAAAAAGTTTAACAAGGTTCTTTTTTAATATAGATCCACAGAATATTGTGATAAGTGTTTCAGTGTGAACAGGTATGGTATAATAAATTATGGGGTTTATCTATCTTATTTTTACTTTCATCATATTTTGCTTTGGTTTTGATACCCCCAAATTCGAAACTATCTCTTTACAATCCTTCCTTTTCATAACCTATCATACTTTCATAAATCAGAGTCCATTTTCTGTAGGCTGTTTTTGAACCCAGTCAACGACGGGTACTTTTTCTCGTATATATATATATATATATATATATATATATATATATATATATATATATATATATATATATAATGTCCATGTATACTTTGAGAATAGCAAATTCGGGTTTGTATTACTGTACACATAGATTCGAAAAAGTTGTCAAAAAGGCAAATATATAACAAATAAATGTTATCAAAGGCAAGATAAATTACTTTTCTACCAAACTGGATATATTTTTCGTGTTTTTATTCAATTTAACATGTTTATTCAGCTTGAAAAGCATACAGTGTTTACCGACGTATTGGAAAATTCAAAATAGCGCCCGACTCTCTCTTTATCACGGTAAGTTCGGGAAAAGGTGTTATAAATAATAAACTAGACAAAATACTGTTAGAAAATCGCTGAATATATATTACCGTGACATAGGTTGACATATATTCGGGTTTTTTAATAGTATTTTGTCTAGTTTATTATTTATAACAACTTTTCCCAAATTTACCGTGTTAAAGAGAGAGTCGGGCGCCATTTTGAATTTTCCAATACATCGGTAAACACTGCATGTTTTTCGAGCTGAATAAACATGTTACATAAAATAAAAACACAAAAAATATATCCAGTTTGGTAGAAAAGTAATTTATATTGCCTTTGATAACATATATTTGTCATATATTTGCCTTTTTGACAACTTTTTCGAATATATGTGTACAGTAATACAAACCCGCAAATTCTTTTAGATCCATAAAAGCGATGTTTTTTTTTCGTTAATAATTTATTTTTATATTTTAAGCGGTCTTCTGCTCTTCAACTCAAAAAAGTATCGAAATAAGAATGAAAGACATTAAAAAAAAAAAACCCCGGAAATTTGTATTTTGGGCTAAGTTTCTTCCTTGCAACAATGTGTTAAAAGAAGTCACGTTAATTTTTTTTACGGCTGGTAGAAGAAAAATGCCTTTTTTGAATTTTTAAATTCTTTAAAATTTTCAACGCATTAAGGGTCATTTCAACCGACAAAAAAACAAGACGCAGTTGATTTCAATATGTATAATAAATGCTTAGAAACTGCAACAAATACGGTAAATAATTAATATTATTTAAAAAAAAAAATCCAAAATATACTGTGATGTCATAATCTAACTTCTCTCATTCTTATAACTTTTCTTGTCTGTTTATTCTTCTATTCTCTTATTATCTTTCTTTTATTCCCTCTTCACTCTCCCTCTCTTTTATGGAAATCGCTCGAGACAAGCCATAAAGCTACTTAATGTAAGAAGTTTAAAAAATAGCATTTCAAAGTAAAAATAATTTGTCGCCAATGTCTGTAAGAGTAACATTAAACAGGTCAATAAGAATGATTATTCTTTCACTAGTATTGCTCGATAAATAAATAAGTAATTATTTTGTTTTCCCAGGTCATTTATTTGCCTCTCACCACGAGAGCTGGATGTGACACAAGATCAAATATTTCTGAACGCCTCAAGGTAACATGTTCTGATGGAAATCGTTTCAGACAAGGCATGAAGCCACTTGATGCAAATAGCTAAAAATAGTACTTCAAGGTAAAAAAAAAAAGCCAATGATAAATGTCATATGGATAAATTAAAAACCAGCAAACAGAAATTCTCCGCTCCCCCTTTGTCAGAAACATCGCTCATGGAATTTGAAGACTAAAGGGGAAAAAATAAATAGAATTATTTACATCATTCCTTCTCTCTCAGTATTTTTCTCATCAATCACTATTTATGTTATTGTTCCTTCCTCATCCTATCTAAAACTTTCATATAAAAATGAAGAGTGCACGGTGATAAACTGATAATGAATTAACAAACAGCGCTTATTTAGAGTTCAATCTATTTTAATAAAAAGAACTAAACCGCAGAAAAATATTTATGATGTATGTACTTTTTTTATATGGAAAAATCATTTATTCCAATTTTTTGCGTGTTTAATAGTAAATTGTATCCATTACAAGACAGGTTTTGATCTCGATAGTTCGAATTGAGTTATCTCCCTATTATTTATAAAACGTGTCTGATCAAAACAAAAGCTAATCGCTTAATCATTTGAATTTCTTAGTTTAAAAAAATTACTTGATCAATTTACGTAATTTTTGGAATATGACATCTTCGTTCTGTAACAAGTACGTACATTATTAAGATTTCAAATATTTTTTTTCTGTATTTTTGTTCTGAAAATAGGTTAAATTCTAATTAAGTTCTCAAAGAACATTCACAGAATATCAGTTGTATGCAAAGTCCGACGAAAAGGGAGGCTAATACGGTCGGAGCCAACGCAGCTGCAAGAGATGCCGGAAGTTGCAGCATTGCTTTACCATCCGCCTATCAGGACTCCAAATCGGATATTTTTTTTCAGGGATTACTCCCTTAGCCTTTGCTTTTCCCAAGCAGCCACACAGCAGTGGAGATATTGTCCCATAGCTAGTGAAAATTCGAAAATATTTCCGATTTTGACGAAAATAACGGAGATCCTCATTGTATGAAAATAGGGTAAAAGTGAAATCCTCTCTTGTGTAATGCTATATTTACGACAGCCATGTTTCTAGTTTTCATGAGCTGGACCTTCATTAATATGTAATAAATATATGTGCGAATTTTAATGTTGCTGTTATCTTTCTATGTAGAAGACAGCGCAGATGAGGCATATTGTATTCGAACTGAGAATAAATAATAATTCCCCAACGCACACTGACATTTCATTCCTCTGTTTCGCGACCGATTCATTCGTTTCTGTTGCCAAAAACATACCGTCGCCATATTTGTTAATTGGAACGCTAAGGGCTAATCACATAGTAGATTATTGTTTTTCTTTTCTTTTTTTTTTAAGATGAGTCTTAACTGCTCTTGGCCTTTTGGCTAGGATCGAGGTGTGGTATCGGTTTTGGTGCTGCACTTGGTCTGTTCTGTTCTCGGTCACCGAAGGAGATATGTTCATATACTTATGTTATATATTTGGGACTCTACACAAGTAAGTAGCGATTAATTTAGCTAGTGTGACTTTTCATAAAGATCACATTTTTACATATCAGAATAAGCTAGGCAAACGGGAATATACACAGAAATAGATGACGTGATTTGAAGCAGAGGGCAAAGGTTAAACTCTCTAGATAAAACATATAGTAGAACGACCACAATATGAGATGACGTCATGTTTTCTGAGCAAGAGAAATAAAGTATTTCTAGTCAATTCTCTCCAGGAAGCCAAGTATATATATATATATATATATATATATATATATATATATATATATATATATATATATATATATATATATTTAGACAAATATTATTGAATAGCACGGAATTATTCTGTTTTACAATTTTCCTTTCTATCTTCTCCAATCTCCGAATAGTCCTTTTTGTGTTTTTCTCGAAATTGTATATGTTGGATCCATAATCGCGAGCGCTTTCGACAGAAGTACTTCTATCATCCTCAGGCGTATTGTAGAAATAAATGTAGATTGTTTTTTAATTTACTTATATATATATATATATATATATATATATATATATATATATATATATATATATATATATATATATATGGCTTCTAATAATTTTAGTCGTCGTGCGCAATTGTTAAGGTATCGAATTTTAATATTGTTAAAATATTTCTAATGTTGGACGACTGTATGTCTTTATAATGGGATGTTAGGTGTTGTTTTATGGCGCTATTGTAAGCTAAATGATAGGTCAGGAGTGTGTTGTTTTGGTGTGACCTATGTATGCGTTGTATGAGGTTTTAGAGTGGGTTCGAAGACATTCTTCGAAGGCGCAAATAAATTCATACACTACATTAGTTTGGCTTAATGGGGTGTTAGTATTTTTATTGTTTTTATTTATTAAATTGGAGGTTTATATTTAATATAACATATTATTAGTTTGATCGTTTTGTCCTGGTCGGTGGGTCTAGTATATATTTTAATTAGGTTTGTTATTACTTTTTCATCTGTTTTGTAGTTAGTGTATAAATGGTTTTTATAGTATACTTTGATGATGTCGTGTATATATATATATATATATATATATATATATATATATATATATATAGTGGCGAAAGTGTTATTAAAAATGTATATATATACTAGCAGTTCAGCCCGGCTTTGCTCGGGCCCTATGTACTGTTCATAACTTTATGTGCATATGTATATATTAAAAAGTGTGTATATGTACGGTAATGCCTTCTATATAATAGGCTTCCTTAACTACCATAGAGAAACGTTGGTAGAGACAGCAGAGGTCAACATTTTTTAAACTTTGACCCAAATTTGGACCCCTTACCATTTATTGTGTTGGGCTCAAATCAAATTAAAATGTTTGACCTATGTCCAACTAACGTACATGTAAAGTTTCAAGTGTTTAGACCGAAATTGGCAGAGGAGTTTGATAGAGTCTGCAAAGGTCAACTCTTTCAAATCTGACCTCTTAGCAGCCAAATTTTCGCCCAAACACAGATTAAAAAGCTTGCTCCATGTCTGAATACCCTTTATGTAAAATTTTAAATGCTTAGAAACAAAATTGGCTTAATAGGTTGCTAGATATCGCAGAGGTAAAATCTTTGGAACTCTGGCCCCTTGGCAGCAAACTTTTCGGCCCAAAACCGATTAAAAAACTTGCCCTATATCTGAATACACTTTATGTAAAATTTATGTTTAGACCAAAAATTGGCTGAGTAATTTCGTAGAGACCGCAAAGGTCAATTTTTTAAAAACTCTTACCCCAATTATGACCCATTAGCATCTATTGTTTTGGGCTCAAATCAAATTACAAAGTTAGATCCATGTCCAAGTAACCTATATCTAAAATTTCAACCCAAAATTAGCGGATGAGTTTGGTAGAATTT
This sequence comes from Euprymna scolopes, assembly GCF_053919585.1. Lineage (NCBI taxonomy): Eukaryota > Metazoa > Mollusca > Cephalopoda > Sepiida > Sepiolidae > Euprymna > Euprymna scolopes. The sequence continues at coordinate 130,622,563 of NC_136493.1, read as the reverse complement.
GGTAGAGTTCTGGCCGAAACCCGATTAAAAAGACTTTCCCAAATCTCAATACAATACCCCTTATGTCAAATTTAGAGTCTGTAGACCGAGAATTGACAGAGTAGTTTGGTAGGGAAATTTGAGCGTTTAGGTCCTTCCACCTACAATCTATTTTTCATATATATATAGTTTTCGTATATTAATTTTATGTGAGTAAAATAAGTAGTTTTATATATATATATATATATATATATATATATATATATATATATATATATATATATATATACTAGAAGTTCTGCCCGCCTTTGCTCGGGCCCTTAATACTGTTCATAAGGTTATGTGCATATGTATATATTAAAAAGTGTGAATATGTAAAGTAATGTCTTTCTGCATAATAGTCTTCCTTAACGACCATAGAGAAAAGAGAGAAATACATTTTCCCTTTTCATAGATATATAGATAGATAGATTGAATGCAATATATAGTAATGATTTAAAAAGTATAAAAAAAAGACTCATGCGCCACCACCGAGAATCGAAACCAAAACATTCAACTCACGATTTATTTTGCCTCTGCCGTCAATGACTGGGCTATGAAAACATGTTTACTGCAAAGCTAAAAATTAAAACATGAACCAATAGCTACTACGTTATGCATTTGTAATGTCGGCGTTCGACCTTCACCTGGCAAATATTATTATTTTTTTTTTCACACTTTTGCACCGATTTTTCCGGGCTAAAACACATATATAAAGTTTTTCGTGGATTCAAATACCTTATATATGGAGTTTCATATCTGTGGACCAAAAACTCTAGGAGGAGTTTGGTAGGCAAAATTTGTTCAACAAAAATATATACGTATACATTAATATATATGGAAACAATTTTGTGTTTAGTGTAAACTTTTTACGCAAATATTATGCAAGTATAAATCATGTAGAATATCTGTAATCGTTAACTAAAGATGATCATCCCATAAGAAAACCGAAGCAACTAATAGGGAATTAATTAAAATTAATGTTTAAAAGAATATGCAAATTTTGCTAGTGAATGCAATTCCACAACCCATATATATGAAAATTGTATTTTCTTTTTAAAAAAAAATAGAAAAGAGGGTGTTTAACATGAATATCAATACACACAAAAGAAAAACGAATTTATAGGAGAATATATATATATATATATATATATATATATATATATATATATATATATATATATATATATATATATATATATATATATATATATATATGCTACCAGTTCAGCCCGGCTTGCTTGGGCGTTATGTAATGTTCAGAATTTTCTGTGCATATGTAAGTACATATTATATGAAAAAGTTTGACTCATGTTCAGGTAACCTATATCTAAAATTTCAAGTGTTTTGACTCAAAATTTGCGGAGGAGTTTGAACTTTAACCACTTGGCATCCAAATCTTCGGCCAAAAACGGATTAGAAAGCTAGCCTTATGTCTGAATATACTTTAGGTAAAATTTCAAATGTTTAGACCAAAAATTGGCCGATTAATTTGGAAGAGACCGCAGAGGTCAAATTCGTTTTAACTTTGACCCGAATTTTTACCCTTAAACATTCATTGTTTTGGACTCAGATCAAGTTATAAAGTTTGATCAATGTCCAAGTAACCTACAATTTCAAGTGTTTAGACCCAAAATTGGCGGAGGAGTTTGGTAGAGTCTTCAAAGGACAAATCGCTGAACTTTGACCCCTTAACAGCTAAATATCTGGCCGAAAACCGATTAAAAAGATTTTCCTAAATCTCAATACTCCTTATGTCAAATCTCGGGTCTGTAGACTAAAAATTGACACAGTAATTTGGTAGTGAAATGCACACACACACAGACGCAGACAGACAATTTCACTATATATATATATATATATATATATATATATATATATATATATATATATATATATATATAACACGAAATACACATGTTCCTGCTGTTGACTTAACTACTTCAACCACTTGATAGTTATCCCCATATAAGAAACCATTTTGGGCTTATTAGTTGAAGGCGAATATCGAAGCTGAAGTGCTAATAAACCACCTGAAAATTTCTCAGTGTCTCGCGTGTTCTATCACAATAGTCAAAAATAGATATAACGAGTTGCGGTGTTTAGAGGTTGTTGCCAGCGAACATCATCTTCTTCCCAGAGCATGACTGGTGCGATAACCATTTGGTTAAAGAAGACGCGAGGACGCGCTGAATGAACACGAATCTCTTGGGTTATTAGCAAGAACGTGTATTCATTAGATACGTCTACTTAATCTGCGCGTTTAGCCATGAAAATGTTTAACTGTTAATATAGAAAAAAAAAACTATTTTAAATGAAAGTGTAAGACACAGACGGAAATTTTATTTAAGATTAAACATGACAGACCAACGAGAATGTCTTTTAAAAATTAAATGACAGACCAGCAACAATGTTATTTCTAACATAAGCGTTCCAGATAGTGGCGAAAGTGTTATTAAAAATTCAAGCACGTTAGATCAATAAAATGCTATTTCAAACTTCAACATAAAAAAGCCGGCTTGCAAATCTAGTGGTGTGTTTTTCGTCTCCCTACCACCTCTTGCTCACAGAAGAAACGTTACCTATCTATCTCCCCATTTCCTTTATTTTTATGTCGGATGCTCGACTGAGCTTCCATATACGCTCCTACCCTGTAAAACATTCACGACGAACACTGTACACAATTTCCCTTACTATCTGTCTGTGCTTATAACTAAACGAAAATTCCATAAGCAAAGTTTCTTCCGTAGAACTGTCCGCATGTGGAACGCAATACCGTGGGACTGCTACTCAACTGACTTCAACGTGGGCCTTTTCAAGTCTAATGTAAACAAGTTCTTGTTAACCGTCCTCTTAAATAATCAAATTTTACCCAAGTTCCACTACTATCGATTATCATGGTGATTTCTCACTGGCCACCTGACACACATTAACACTTATCCTCGAGTTGCTTTTAGGCTTTGATAAGTGATGACCCTTCCTATTAAAAATTGATAATCAATATTATAATAATAGAATAAAAACTGTATAGAAAGCGATCCGCAACTTTTAAATAGTTAAGCTGGATATAACTGTATATAAAGAAAATATTCAATATTAAAATCAGTACTATTATATAAAAGTTACTGTGTGTGTGTGTGTTTATGCGTGTGTATGTATGTATATATATATATATATATATGTGTGTGTGTGTGTGTGTGTGTGTGTGAGTGGGTGTGTCTGTGTGATTTCTTTCCTCATAGGTTCCAAAACAGCTGAGCCAATCTTTTGCAAATATCACACAAAGGTTATTTATATGTCTGGCAGTGTTCTTAGATATGTTTTGTACAGAAAATAATCCACTAAGTATCTAAAATCAAAAAAATACGATCCTAAAAATTGTCTTTTATTCTCATAGATCAAAAAAAAGAAAAACTTTTACAGGGGAATATTTTACGTTACACCGGATAATGGAGACAATAAAATCTTAGAAAATCATTTTTTCTTAAAAAAAATATTCTTGTCGCCTGGAGATATAGCTGAGATCATTCGACAACAGATCGAATGATCCCCTGTTCAATATGATATAAAAATAATACAGACTAACACACATGCTATTTCAAACTTAATCTAACGAAATTATCATTTTAGACGCAACTGTGAGTGACCAATGGAAATGCTGTTTCAAACGAAAATGCGATTGAAAATTTCAATTAAGAAGGCTAACGAACTTGTTTTTTTTTTCAAACTTAAGCATGACAGATCAATAGAAATGCTATTTCATAATTGAATGTGACAGACTAACGACAATACGATTTCAAACTTAATCGGATCATACTAACAAAATTGCTATATTAAACCTAAGCGTGACAGACCAACAGAATGCTGTTTCAAACTTAGGTGCGACAGACCGACAAAAAAAAAAAAACTGTTTGAAACTTAAGCAGGACACGGTGACGAAATTGCTATTGTAGACGTAAGTGTGATAGATCAATGAAAATTCTATTTAAAACTTAAAACTAGGAAGCCTAAAAAAATTGCTATTTCAAATATAAGCATGACAGACCAACAGAAACCCTGTTTCACAACTGGCTGTGACAGACTAACGAAAATATTATTTTAAACTTGACAAGGTTAGACAAACCAAATTGCCATTTCAAACATAAGCGTGGTAGACAAATAGAGATACTATTTTAAATCTAGATGTGACACACCAACGAAAATACTATTTTAAACGTAGGTGTGACAGACTAATTAACGAAATTTTTATTTCAAACATAAACATTACAAACCAACGCAAATATTATTAAAAATCTGTATGTGACAGACCAACGGAAATACTATTTGAAACTTCAGCGAAGCTGTCTGACGAAATTACTATTTCAGACGTCAGCATGACAGACGAGCCGATGGGCAGGCACTTTAGATGATTGAACGGATATGCCGTAAGATGTGTCCATTCAAACACGCGGATTAAATCATGTTTAACGATACAAATGCTATTTTACAGCTAAGCGTGACAGACCAGCCTAACCTCTTATCGAATTACGAGCACGTTTCTAAAACTGTTGGGTAATTTCGGCAAGTAACGCGATTTCTTTGAGTTGGTTCCTTGCGATCAATCAAAGACTCGAACTCGTCAGTTCGGAACGAAAATAACTATGCTGCACAGAAATTTCATCTACAACTGCTTTAAAAAAAAAACAAACAAAAAAAAAACAAACAAACGAAAAAACGAAAAAAAAAACACAAAAAAAAGAAACAAAAAACTATTGAGCAAGTAAGGTCACTCAAAGTTGCCTGAAACAAGGAGTAAATTCATTACTGAATACAGATTGTCTCAAAAAATGTAGAAATGTATTCATACTTAAACTGTTATCAGCGTTGTATGAATAATGATCGTTACTAGCGGGACCTGTGGAAATTCCACAGCGGACTCTTTCATATGTAAAATATTGATGTTGACATTCTGTGGGTGTTCAGCGTAAATGAAGACGCCCTGATATCATTGTACCTATTTACTATGCCTCCCCACGGGACAGAGTTAGACACCAGGGTCGTTTTTTAACGTGGAGAAAAGGTACAAAAATAAAAATTGTCTCAGTCGTGAAGGGTTTCTCCTCCACTGAAAGAGAACAAGAAATAGAAGCGCAGCATCTGAAGAACAGATACTACACTTTGATCTTGTCCCGAAGGCCAAGAAGCCCTGATATCATTGTAGCTCTTTTGTTAAAACTGCAAAAGTGTTTATCTAAGCTAGCAGGGACGTCCGGCCTAGCCCGGTCGTAAAAAAAACGCTTAAATTGATATTGCAATTTATGCAGGTTGCGTATATAGTATTATAAAGGCAATTTTCTATCAATTCTTATATATTATTAAGTTGTGATTTCAAAAATAAAAAAAATATATTCATATGACTTGGGTGCATCAGCTTGAATCGAGACAGAAACGTATGAATATATATATATATATATATATATATATATATATATATATATATATATATATATATATATATATATATGATTAGTTTTTTTGGAAAAAGAAATCCAGCAAAGTTCTCAATTAAAACGAAAATCCGAAAAATAAGAGCGTATTTATATTTTGTATTTTGTGTACAGAAAGTTGTTAGATGAGACAAGTCATTGGTACCATCGGTTTCAAGCTCGATAATTAGGACCGTTTTAGATATCCATATCAACTCTCTTCAGCCAATACTCATCGATGAGTATTGGCTGAAGAGAGCTTGATATGGATATCTAAAACGGTCCTAATTATCGGACTTGAAACCGACAGTACCAATGACTTGTCTCATCTAACAACTTTCTGTACACAAAATACAATATATATATATATATATATATATATATATATATATATATATATATATATATATATATATCGTTATCAGTTATTTTAGCTTTAAATCAAACGAAAATATACTTAAAAATATGATTCATAGGTACATATCTCCCGTTGTTGTCGTTGTCGGCATCAATAATACGATGACGACAAGAACAACAAGGACATTTCGAGAAAGGTCCATTGCGATGTATGGTTCAGACTAAATCTTTCTGATTACAGTTCGAAGTTGTTAAGACCAGGTTGTCAGTCTTTTTTTATTTTATTTTACTTCAGTAGAAGTTCTCAAGTTGTCAGTCCGCGTATGCTCGTCACCATGTCTACCGTCACCATGGTGAAGTGCATATCGACACGAACTGATGACCTGTGTATGAAAACTACGCATCCACAGCACTACTTTCATTTAGAGTGTTGGCAACCTTCACGTAGCCTCTCATATAATATCTGATTCTACACGGTACGAGGATGACACGAGTTAAATGTACAAGTGTGAAGGAAAAAAAAAAACTTCTTGCATATTTTGAATTCTAACGGCCATTGTTTGTAAAAAACAAAACTTCTTGCATATTTTGAATTCTAACGGCCATTGTTTGTAAAAAAAAACAAAACTTCTTGCATATTTTGAATTCTAACGGCCATTGTTTGTAAAAAAAAAAAAAAACTTCTTGCATATTTTGAATTCTAACGGCCATTGTTTGTAAAAAAAAACAAAACTTCTTGCATATTTTGAATTCTAACGGCCATTGTTTGTAAAAAAAAAAAAAAAAAAAGAACAAGCTTCTTTGCCAGAAATACCCGCCTATGGAACACTCTTCCGCTGTCCTGCTTCCCGGCTGAATACAACACGATCGCTTTCAAATCCAATGTAAACAAGTTCTTGTTGAGCCGTCCCCATAAATAATCAAATTCCACTCAATTGACACCATTAATGATTACTACAATACCACCTTACATTCATTAATCCTTATCCTCGAGTGGCCTTCGGACCTTGATAAGTGGTGACTCCCAAGTAAAAAAACAAAACAAAACGAAACCCTTACAGCATACCAAATATCTTTAATTGTTGTACTTGCATATTAACTAATGCGTTTCTGTATAGTTTTTAATGTATTAAGAATGCAACAGCAATATTAACAATATGCAACTCTGTATTATTTTTTTGTTAAAAAAACAAAAATAATAATTGTTCAGCGAATACATCACGTATTTTAAAAAAATGGGGACTCAGTAATACAACAAAAGAAAAGCTAAGTGCCACAGCGAAGAATCGAACGCATTATGGTCGACATCAGACTAGGTGAAAGAGAAAGAAACACTTGAACCAAACAGCAACCATACACTATTCGCCCATGCATGGAGTATTGTTATAAGATCTGGGCTGGTGCATCTGATACTAGTTTCTCACTTCTAGACAGCGTTCAAAAAAGAGTCGCCAACCTGATAGACCGCGCACTAGCAAGCAAACTCCAACCTTTGTCTCATCGTCGCAATGTTGCCCCCCCCCCCGTGTCTATTTTACAAGTATTTTAATGGAATGTGCTCTGATGAACTCAAAGTTTTTGCACCCCCAACGAGATACCCCCAACTAATTCGGTCAGTAGCAAAATCCCACTCCTACACTGTAGAGACCTCTAGATGCAGGAAAACCTTCTACTTGAACTGCTATACTTTGGAATCCCCCCCCTCCTCTGGATCCCTGCTTCCTTGACTGTTCTGACGTACAGAAGTTAAAGTGTAACGTGAACAGACATCTCGCTGCCCAACTCTCCACATAGTATACCTGTAAATTTTATCCCAAATAGTATATCCTTACGTCAAAGTAGCAATCTGCCTTGCTTGGAGTGAAAATGACAGTAAAAAAAAAAAAAAAAAAAAAAAAAAAAGTAATAAACTTGACTGAACAACATTATACCCCACCGTACAATCAGCTAAACATACATGGGCAGGTCACTTTTTGGTACCTACAGACAACAGGTCGACATCTAGACCGACTGAATAACCTCCAAAGCAACGGAAAAGGCCAGAAGGTGGGGGGGAGCAAGAATCCGAAGAGGAGTCGACCTCGACAGCCAATTGGGTTTTACTTAGTCATGCCTAGCCAGTGACAAAATAAGGTGGAAGAAAACCAAGAAGGATTTCCTCCTCCACGAGTGATAAAATCCACGATGACGACGACGACGACTGTATAGCCTACGTAATAGTACGGAGTTAGAGAAATGTTTATCAATCTTTTAAATGGAAATCGCCTCGGACATGATATGAAGGAGCTAAAATACTACTTATAGATTACCCCCTCCCCGCCCCAGAAAAAGAGAAGTATTATTCCTGGGCTCCGTGAGTGAGGCTGGGGGGCACCGGAAGCTCTTTGTTAAACAACACCAAATACTTTAATCTGGAAAACTTAAATGACTGCAGACATTTAAGTTTGGATCTTTTTTTTTTACTAGAAATAGATAACTACACTTGTAAAAAGTTTCAGGATAGTTCATGAAAAAACAAATAAAAGAATTAACAAAAACTATAACAATTTTTGATTAATCAAAAACAAAAAATAGTTTTCTAATTATCATTAGTTAGAATTAAAGTTTGAAATGTTTTTCATATTATTTTAGAAATTATCTTGTTAGTGCTCCGTTAAAAATCTTTGCCCTGCTTAAGGTCTCCGTGGTGTTCTGACGTTTGGGAAACCTTGAACTAAAGGAGAAAATAAAGAAAATCACAGTTACGAGGCGGTCGAAAAGTAAACACAAGATCAACTTTCTACTCTCCTTAGGGTTAGGGTTAGGGTTAGGGTTAATACCTTCAGGATATTTTTCGCCAACATTTGCTTTTGCATATAAATCATAAAAAGTTATATTTCAGCAAATGATATTTCTTAGTTCTACGTTATCTTTCTGTATTAGCTTGTATTTTAGCTGGTTATTTATGTCGCTATTTTAAACACACGGATTCTATTTAGTTGAAAATACTTTCATCGCCTGGACTTGCAGATAATCTATGAGCAATGGCTGTATAAACATTCCTTGTGATAATTGAAGAATAGTTATATTTATATTTATCTGTAATGGTTCTGCTTTTTTTTCTTATTATTGCGTTGACTGATTTGTAGGTTTCTTGGTTTTTATTTAATCTGGTGTCTAGGAAATGTATTCATGTGAAGTGGGTGTTCATTTCTAAAATCT
>NC_136493.1:130583522-130601022 GCF_053919585.1 Euprymna scolopes | reverse complement strand
AATAATCCTCCAATTGAATAAGATTCTTAGGCTTCCTTTGCATTACCCTCAATTTTAATGTTCTCCATAAATTTTCAATTGGATTAAGGTCTGGGCTTTGTGATGGCCACTCCAAAACATTAATATGATTGTCCTCAAGCCATTTCTTAGTCAGTTTAGCCGAATGCTTTGGGTCATTATCTTACATGAACCACCAACGACGACCAAGTGAGAGCTCTTTAGCAGAGTCTTTCAGGTTTTCATCCAATATTTTAACATAATCTTCCTTTTTTATGCTACCTGTGACCTTAACAAGTCGCCCTGGTCCAGAGGCAGCAAAGGATCCCCAAAACATCAAACTGCCTCCACCGTGCTTCACTGTGAGTATGGTGTTCTTAGGCAGGAAAGCTTCGCCAGATTTTCTGTAAATATAAGACACTTTATTATGGCCAAATAACTCTATTTTCGTTCCGTCAGTCCATAGAACACGTTTCCAGAATGCAACATCTTTATCAATATGACGTTTTGCAAAGGCTAGCCTTGCTTTCAGGTGCATAGGCTTCAATAAGGGAGTCTTTCTCGGACGACATGCTTTTAAACCAGCTCTCTTCAAAACTCTACCAACTGTATGTCGAGATACATTCACTCCAGAGGTGCTCTGTTCATCAACAATCTCCCCAACAGAGATCCTTGGGTTTTGTTTTACTTGTCGAACAATTTTCCGTTCATCTCTTGGGGAAAGAATCCTTTTTCTCCCTCTACCCTCTAAACTCATAACGTGGCCTTGCGATTTGAACTTGTTTATTATGGCTCTAACAGTGGATTTGGGAAGGTTTAGCTTCTTTGAAATCTTATCATAGCCCTCCCCATTGGTATGGCATGCTACAACAAGCTTCCTGACGTCTTCGCTGTGTTCCTTAGTTTTAACCATGGCGATTGAAAATTATAATTTCGTCACTTATAATAGTTTAAATAAATCGCTATCTAAAAATTATCTGAAAAAAATTATTCACTGAATTAGCGTTAAACAAGCATAATATGGCTATAAAAAAGTTCAGAAAGCACGTAAACCGGAAATTGATTGATATTATACTGATACTAAAAGAAAAACAAAGCCGTGCCAATAATTTTGAACAATGGTTTTTTGCAATTATGTTTGTTGTTCCTTTGTTATTTATTTTTTCTAAAATCCGATTGCTGCATCGGAAAGGCCAGTTAAAAATACATAATATACTTTGTTATTTTCTTTAATTTAATCCCTTTTTTAGAATTTATTAGACAAAATTTAACTTTTATTTTACCGTGCCAATAAATATGATCATCACTGTATATTTATATATATATATTTATATATATATTTATATATATATGTATATATATATTTATATATATATTTATATATATATTTATATATAATTATTTATATATATATTTATATATATATATTTATATATATATTTATGTATATATATTTATATATAATTATATATATATTTATATATAATTATATATATATATATTTATATATAATTATATATATATATATTTATATATAATTATATATATATTTATATATATGTGTATATATTTATATATACTGACCTACCTTCCTAGTCAGCTGACTGGGAAGGTAGGTCAGTGGCCCTAGAAATATCTAAAGCTTTTGACAGGATATAACACGAGGGTCTCCTCAGGAAAATCAGATCATATGGTATTACTGGACGAATACCTAACATAATTAAATCCTTTTTAAGTAAGAGAAGAATACATATTGCTCTCGATGGATGTAGGTCAAATGTTGCGAGTTTGTCTCTGCTTTATCGTTATTTTCATGGAAAGTGTTCGACTGAGCTTCAATCTATGGTCCCCCCTCACCAAACTTTCACAAGAAACACTAGACTAGCTGAAAACATTATCAATAATTTTCCCCACTCTTTATCTGTGCCTAAACCTAAACATAGATTTCATGATCAAAGCTTCTTTCTTAGAACTGCACGCCTGTGAAATTGTCTTCCGTTTTCCTGCTTTCCAGCTTTCTATAATATGGTTGTCTTCAAGTCCAACGTGAACAAGTTTCTGATGAGCCGTTCCACTTAAGTTAACAAATTTACCAAACTTCCATTATTATCGATTACTATATTGTCCTTCTGACTACTCTACACTCTTTAACCCTTATCCTTGAGTGGCCTATCGGCCTTGATAACTGGTGACGCCTATGTAAAAAAAAAAGCTACTAAAAACAGCCTATCCTGCCTTGACAGAGTACAAAATAGACTTCGTAGCTTAGTGGGGGATGCCCTTTTCTCTACTCTGCAACCTCTCTCCCGCAGAAGAGACGCTGCGAGCCTATCCTTGTTTTATCGTTATTTCCATGGCAGGTGCTCGTCCGAACTCCAATCTCTGGCCCCCTCTCGCCAATCTTTCACGAAAAACACCCGTCTAGCTGAATCCACTGTGAAAAATTTCCCCCACTCTTTATCTGTGCCTAAATCAAAACGTGGATTCCATGAACAAAGCTTCTTTCTTAGAACTGCACGCCTGTGGAACTCTGTTCCGTCTGCCTGCTTCCCACCTGACTACAACTTGGATGCCTTCAAGTCCAACGTTATCAAATTCCTAATGAACTGCACCCTTAAGTAAACACTTCATCAAATCTCCGCACTAACGTAATGTACTTGCAATAACCCTTATCCCTGAGTGGCTTCCGGGCCTTGATAAGTGGTGACCACTGTGTAAAAAAAAAACAAAAAAAAAAAAACAACATGATATAAATGCGGGTGTGTCTCAAGGGTCGATCCTTGTACCTGTATTATTCCTGATATTCATAAATGACTTCCCTGATAAAATGGTCTCTAAGATGGATATATTTGCAGATGACACCACGCTCTATGTTAAGAACGAAGGGAAAAGAAATGAACACATACCTTAGGCAATGGCGGAAACCCTAGAGGAAGACCTCCAGTCTGCAGTGGAATTGAACCTTTGAAAACCTATGATAGTGGTAATTTTAAAGGATTTTCTCAGAGTGGAAAGATAAAGCACCTTTACCAATGTTTCAATCATAGTCATTTGTTTTCCTAGTTTTGCATATGAATTACAAAATATCTGATATTTTCTCAAAACCTCTGACCTTGATAGAGAGGAGAATAAAACTTGCTGCTATGGTTTCAAATTATCTGAAATAAAATCAAAGGGAGACTTGATTCCAATATATTTCTCATATGTTATATATCCCCCCCCCCCTTTGTTGTTCATACATAAAGTAAATTTCACAGTGTATAAATATTATTTGATACTGGAGGTATTCATAATAGTACCCTTTTTTCAAAAGAGGGGAGATATAACATATGAAAAGTATTTGGAATCAAGTCTCCCCTCTTGCTGTCATTTCAGATCATTTAAAACCAAGTTTTAGTCCCCCCTCCAAAAATAACAATAATAATGTCTTTCATCAAATTCAGTCTGTGTTTGTTTACACTATCATGTCAGCTGATATTTGGGCTTAATGATCTTAAAAATATGTTTTATTTCCTTTTAGATAAAAAGAATTTTACAGGGGGGAATATTTTACGTTACACGTTATACCGGTGAAACGTAAAATATTCCCCTGTAAAATTCTTTTTATATATGAGAGAAGAAAAACTATTTTTAAGATCGGAATTTTTTTATTTTCGATATTTATTTGATGAATTCATTTGCAAAGCATATCTACAAACACTGCCAGAAATATAAATTACCTTTGTGTAAATTTTTCACAGACATGCTCAAACGTTTCGGAACCTATAAGGAAGGAACTCACACACACACACACACACGCACGCACACACACACACACACACACACACACACACACACACACACACACACACACAAAGTGACTTTTATATAATAGTAGAGATAGAGATTCTGGTTAGTTGCAATCCAATGAGCAAAGAAATTTCAGTCCACAATTGTAATTATATATTTATTTTTAATAAATGATCGTCTTTGAATAGTAGCCTATAAAACCAAAGATAATATTTTTTATAAATTGAAAAACTTCCGAAAGGCATTACTCCTGATCTTAAATGGAACACGTATATCAAATCTGTTGCCAAGGCCGCTGGAAAAATGGTGGGATCTTTCTATCGATCCAGTAGATATCTCACTGCTGATGCTATTCTCTATCTATATAAGAGCCAGGTACGTCCAAGGATGGAATACTGTTGCCACATCTGGGCAGGAGCTGCTAGAAAGGACTTTTCCTGCCTTGATAGAGTTCAAAATAGACTTCGTAGCCTCGTAGGAGATGTCCTTTTCTCCTCCTTACAACCTCTATCTCACAGAAGAGATGTTGCGAGTTTGTCTCTGATGTATCGTTATTTTCATGGAAAGTGTTCAACTGAGCTTCAATCTATGGTCCCCCCTCGCCAAACTTTCACAAGAAACACTCGTCTAGCTGTAAACACTATCAATAATTTCCCCCACTCTTTATCTGTGCCTAAACCTAAACATAGATTCCATGAACAAAGCTTCTTTCTTAGAACTGCACGCCTGTGGAATTGTCTTCCGTTTTCCTGCTTTCCGGCTGACTACAATATGGTTGTGTTCAAGTCTAAGGTAAATAAGTTCTTGATGAGCCGTTCCATATAAGTTATTAAATTTACCAAATTTTCATTACTAATGATTACTATATTGACCAACTTCTACTGTACACTCTTTAACCCTTATCCTTGAGTGGCCTCTGGGCCTTGATAATGTGGCGATGCCTTTGTAAAAAAAAAAAAAAAAAAAAAAAAAAAGAAAAATGATATAGGCATGCTTGTGGACTGATCTTTTCTTTGGTCATTGGGATGCAACTAAACATTATATATATATATATATATATATATATATATATACATATATATATATATATATATATATATATATTATATCTATATAAATATATACAGATATATATTTATATATATATATATACGGATATATATCTGTATATATATTTATATATTTTATATCTATATATATTTATATATATATATTTATATATATATATTTATATATCTATATTTATATATATATATTTATATATCTATATATTTATATATCTATATATATTTATATATATATTTATATATATACAGATATATATATCTATATATATTTATATATATACAGATATGTATTTATATATATACAGATAAATATATCTATATATATATTTATATATTATATATCTATATGTATCTATATATATTTATATATATATTTATATAAACATTTCTATATTTATTTATACATTTATATATATATTTATATACTTATATTTATATATTTATATATATTTATATATTGATATATATATATTTATCTTTATAGTTATATATATTTATATATATATTTATATCTGTATATTTATATATATTTATATATTCATATTTATATATATATATATATTTATATATATTTGTATAAATTTATATATATACATTTATATATATATTTATATATATATGAATATATATATATATATTCATATGTATATTTACATATATATATTCATATGTATATATTTATATATATATATATATATGCAAATACATATATTTATATATATATATTTATATATATATATTTATGTAAACTCTAAAATTCTAAAAAAATCAAAAAATTCGCATCAGCTGATTTTCAAATTGGCCGATGGGGTCTTTTTTCTTTCTGAATTTTATATATTACATCGTTATGCCTTTCCCCCTTTGGTAGAACATTCTGATGTATTTGATGAGACTAATCTTTCTAATATTCACATACAAAACGGATTGCTCTCTATGAACGAAAAATATCTCTAAAAAATACCGAAGTCTAAAAAAGATAATAATTTAAACAATCGTTATATATATATATATATATATATATATATATATATATATATATATATATATATATATATATATATATATATATACATATAATATATATATATATATAATATATATATATATATATATATATATATATATATACCTATGTGTGTGTGTGTGTGTGTGGGTGAGTGTGATGAGAAACGATGCAATAGAATATATATATGCATATATGTGTAGAGAAAGAGAGAGAGAGAGAGAGAGAGAGGGGGGATACACACAGAGAGAGGGGAGGGAGAGATAGAGGGAGAGAAACATGGAGGCAAGGAGAAAGCAAAAGACACAACTTTTGTATTTTTATTTTTGTATTCAGCTGGCTTTGCAAACCCATATTTTCCTGATTCAAGCAATATAGCAATGCTCGACGTTTCTTTATATTCATTTATTAAAATATTGTGTTAAATAACACACCGTATTTTTTGTATTTTATAAAACTGACAAACGTATACATCACTAACGTCATTAACAATTTAGAAAAGGCGCTAAAAATATGGCCAAGTGCATAATTGAATTTATTCTCAGTTCTTGTTTAAAATAATTACAAAACAAAAGAAGTGTCTGACACCATTTTATCATCGCATGCAACTCATAACGTAATGACATACATAAGTAACTGTAAATGAACGACACGTGGGTTTGTATGTTGCACTGGTGTTAAAAACAATACAGTTCTATATAAGATATAAGAATATTTTTTATTGCTATTATAGATTTTCAAAATTTTATTATTTTAAAATATGTCGTTATTATAGATTTCAAAGCGGCAATTTTAAGTCTTAATGTTAAGGCCAAATAAAGATGTATGCATATGTCTTTTTCTTTTTACCTGTTCATTTTCAATATTTTGTTATAACATTCTTTAATCAAGTTTCAAGAATTAAAAAAAAATGACAGCTTAATGTTTATAGAAAGTTTAGTAGACGACAGTTTATGAACAGTCTTCAATGTAGGACAGTTTTTAGTTGGAGACATTTATGGTAGGTGGCGGCTCGGATCAGATCAAGAACGCTTTGACTGACCCGTTATGGGCGGATTTCGACCGACTGACTGCTGGTCTCGACAAAAAAAAAACTAAGATATGGACGTGGAGCACTATTCCGACACTTTATGTATAAAAATAATATATAACTTTCAATAAATATGCGAACCTGAAGATTTTTCACCGTCACACTTTTCAGATGGACATAAGCTGATGTTTGCACTTAACAAGTATGGAAGACTCGAAGGGTAATAAGAATCTTTGTTACTTAAAAGGTGTTTATCTGTTGCGGAGAAAGACCGTGAGAAAGTTGAAAAATACAAGTGAGTTGGCTTAAAACGTCTAATTTCTTCATCTGACAGCAAAGAATGGTGCCGGTAAATTCTTTGTAAAAGACAAAGAAATACTTTTAGGTAAAAGTTCAAGCAAAACAAAGGAATGTAATGTGATGCAATATAAACGAATATATTTCTAGAGAGAAACCGCTCGCAAATAATTTCGTGAATCCTAAGGAAATCGGAAGTAATTTAGCATAAACTATGAACGTGTTTACTTTTGTATTATCCACGGACATTCCAAACGTAAAAGAAAAAGCCAAGTGAAATATTCCAATGATATTTACGAACTTCCCAAACTTCAAACAATAAAATAAGAGCGAATATTATTAAGATGCGTCTATTCAAACTGCGCGTCTATCGATTGAAATACGATTTCAAATTTTAGCGCTCTGAAGTTATGTGATTCCTTTTGACAACCGCCGACCTCAAACGCTGTCCTGTGCCATAGTTTTCCTTCCCCATTTGTCTTCATCTTTTGTTCTGACCGTGTCGTCTTCTGTCACATTAACGACTGTCGACTGTGTGCACAATGGCTTACAAGTACAAACACATAAACATCGCAAGAGAGAACACAACTCCGACACTTCCTGCAAATATTAGTTGTACTCTGGGTGCGTGTGTAATACCATCACGGAATACGACTTCCTAAATGCTAACGTCAACAGCTTAATTATCTGTCGAGGTCTCCTGGTCGTCGGTTTACATCAGCTCATCTCGGCTTCCCACGGCTATTCTGGTCGAAGCCGTAATTTGCCGTCAACTGTCTCAAACTCAAGACTGTCCGTAAATTGTGAACTGTCGCCAAACTAACCTCCACTTCTTGACTGCTCGTTAACCAACTCAAATGTACGGTATTTTGTCCCAGTCACTGCCAGACTTTTATTAACTATCCTATTTTCCAACGCCTTTGTGTGCCTTAGTGAACTACCTTCTCTTCCTTTTCATTTCTACTAACATCACTTTCAATACTTTTGTTTTGCTAACCAACTATTTCCTCCTATTTTTTTAAAAATAGTTTTTTCCTGTTTTTTTCTTTTTTTTTAATTACTGCCTAAGACTTTGGGAGGTTCGGCAAAGGACAATGAAAAATGTAATTTCAAAACGATACATCGGCAAAAACTTTGTTTCAAACATAAGCATAAAAGACCAACGAAAATGTTATTTCAAAATTAAGCATGACACGTAAGTAAAGATGCTATTTCAAAATTTAACAAAATATATATAAAATTTTCTTATAATTAATTTGAACATCTGTAAAAATTGTTTTTACAAACTCTTCTTTTGATATAACTAAATTACAGAAGTTATGAAGCAACCAGCCCTTTTCGTTCCGAATTTCCAACATTTGATGCGAAAATATCTCTACAGATCGATCGTTCACAGCTGAACACAGATATTTTGAATTAAGTTTAATGTTTTTACATGGCGCCAAAAAGTAGAATATTTGAGGCAAGTATTTATTTCATCTGTTGGTGTTGGTCGAGGAATTACAGGTAACGTTTGCCTGAAATCTCCTGCTAGCAACATTATTGCATTCCCAAATGGTCTGTCATTACCACACAAATCTTGCAAGAATCGATCAAGAGCCTCAATTGATTTTTTTGTGTGCCATTGTGCATTCATCCCAAACAATAAGTTTGCATTTCTGCAATAGTTTTCCCATGCTGGAAGTCTTGGAGATATTACACATGGGAGTTTTGATAAATTGAATGTTTAATGGTAATTTCAGAATGAGTAGTTCTTCCACCGGATGGTAAGGTCGCAACTATTCCGGATGAAGCAAGACTAAGACTATATTATTTTGTGATCGAATGGCTGCCAAAATCAATTTAATTAGGAAGATTTTGCCAGTTCCTCACAGTGCTGTTCTAATTAGCAGTAATTTTCAAATAACTTTCTTATCTCATTGTAAGTAATTTAGGTGACTAAAATAGGATTTATTCATATTTAAACAATGCCTTATTTCACACTGAGTAATTTAGGTTACCAAATAGGATTTATCCATGTTTTGTCAATACCTTAATCACTGTAAGTAATTTAGGTGACTAAAAAAGGATTTATCCATGGCTTGACAATGCCTTATTCATTGTAATTTAAGTGACTAAAATAGGATGAGAGAGATTAGAGAGGTTTAGATAAAGAGGGAGATAGAGAGATAGAAATAGAAAGCGAGAGGGAAATAGAGAAAGAAAAGGATAGATAGTTATCAAGGGATTGACAGATAGGGAGAGAGATAGAGGGAGATAGAGGGAGAGAGTCAGAAGGAGTGGTAGGGGAATAGAGAAAGAGGGAGGGAGCGATAGAAAGGGGACCATGGTGAGGGATATATAGAGAGAGGGAGATTCAGAAAAATACAGAGAGATGAAGAGAAAGAGAAACAGGAAGAGATAGATAGAGATAGAAAGGAGGATAGAGAAAGGGAGAGAGAGAAGAAGGGAAAGAGATAGAGGAGTGATAGAGAAAAAGAAGAGAGGGAGAGATGGATGGAGCGAGATAGAAGGAGAAAGAGGGAGAGAGAGAGAGAGAAGGAGAGAAACAGAGGGAGAAACAGGGAGTGGACTACACTTCACCGTTTTTTGTCGTCGATTAGTGTTGGAGAAATCCTTGTAGACTGAGGCAGTTTTAATTTTTGGTCCTATCCAGAGCACCCCTTTTTGGCAGCTGGATTTTACTCACATTTAAAACCGACCCTGTGTCTAACTTTGTTCTCGTGGGGAGGCAAATAAATAGAAACAAAAGGCGAGAGAAAGAGAGTAAACTTCACTAAACAATACACCAGCATGTTTAGTTTTCAATAACCGCTATTCGTTTAGACGTCTTACACAACTATATTGCAACATAAAAAATAAATTTTGAAAGAATAATTTATTTTTATGTTGCAATATAATTATATAAGAAGTATAAACAAATATATTTGTTAGTTTAACGTTTAAAAAATTTATATATACTAAAGCAACGAATACATGATTGGTAAAAATGTCTTTTTTTTACAGACGTGACTAATTCTAACAGTAAAGTCACAATCTATATTTTCGGCATATGTCGGGACACATGATTTTTTAACAATTATTATTTGATGATAAATATATGAAAATAAACCGCATTAGTGTAAACACAAAATAGTAAAACAATCGCAAAGAAAAAAATGATGGAAAAAACCCCGAATTTTTGTCGCGTTCATAATTATCGACTTCTGCTGAGAAGAAAAGATTCCGAAAAAACAAAGTGTCTTAAATATTGTTAGATTATTGTAATAATTTTTCATATTGAATATATAAAAACACGATTGGATTAGATAAAAACGCTCTCGAAAAATATTGAGGCATTCGGTTCAGTATTATTTTTTATATTATAGGTAAGTAACACACATCCATTTTCATATATATATATATATATATATATATATATATAAGAACATTTTCATCCTAATGTCATGCAATTATGCACAATATAGAAAATATGCATAAATAGAACTGAGTGTAATAGTTAAATTAAGCCAATTATCTATTAAGAAAAAATAAAAAATAAATAGTAAATGGACGTTCATCTTTAAGGAATATGTTAATTAGTTGCTATCATATCCATGACTGAGTATATTTAGAAGTTCGTTTTTAATAATTTTTAAAAGAAAAACAGTAGACTTTTAACATCAATATAGGTACGACAAAAACAACTCAACTATATATATATATATATAGTCATTCACAGACAGACTACTATTTCGCTGTTTTTTCAGTGCGGCTTAACTAGCATCTATCCTCAGCAAAGCAAGGATCGAACCTACAACCAACAAGTCGGTAGTTCTACCACTAATCCTCGGGGTCGGCGCGCATAAATCATGTCCAAGTTTTTATATAAAAATTTCGCCACTTTTAAAATCCTCCATTTACTTGCATTTGATGTTTGCCCTCAGCAAGTATGGATAGATGGGAAGGTTAATAAGCATCTCCTTATTCAAAACGTAGGAAATCTTATTTCAAAATTAGCACCTTTCAGTGACAAAAATACATTTACAATGTTAAAAGATTGACGAAATGTTATTTCAAAATTAGCACCTTTCAGTGGCAAAAATACATTTACAATGCGAAAAGATTGACGGAAATGCTATTTCAAAATTAAGGGTGACAGAGCGACGATAATGCTATTTAAAAATTAAGCATAAATACATTGATGAATTCATTATTTCAAAAGTAAGCGTGGTAGACCGACAAATATTCCACTAAAGACCTAAAATACAAACGAAAATACTATTTAAAACTTTAGTGTAACAGGGCGAGATAAAATGCACTTTTTTAAAAATGAAAATCATTCCAGACAAGGCATGAAGCCCTGTGGTGTAAGGAGCTAAAAGAAATACCAGTTCAAGGTTAAAAACTTGCGAACAATAAGTATTATATGGAATAGATTCTGATCCAGAAAACAATTTCAAACTTAAATGTAAGAGATTAAGAAACATTAACCCGTCCCGTTATGAGTATGCCAACAATCATCACTATTCAAAGTTAATCTGTTTAGCGAACCTTTATAAGCTAAGTAGCCAACTATAGTCGAGGGCGACCCGAAGGTTCCCTTTTCAATCAGAAGTGCGCCATTTTCAATGGGAAGGGTGCTATTCCATTTCCAGGATTATTTCACTTTCCCTTGATTCTCCCTTTATAATTATTTCACTTTCCCTTGATTCTCCCTTTATAATTATTTCACTTCCCCTTGATTCTCCCTTTATAATTATTTCATTTCCCCTTGATTCTCCCTTTATAATTATTTCACTTTCCCTTGATTCTCCCTTTATAATTATTTCACTTCCCCTTGATTCTCCCTTTATAATTATTTCACTTCCCCTTGATTCTCCCTTTATAATTATTTCATTTCCCCTTGATTCTCCCTTTATAATTATTTCACTTTCCCTTGATTCTCCCTTTATAATTATTTCACTTCCCCTTGATTCTCCCTTTATAATTATTTCACTTCCCCTTGATTCTCCCTTTATAATTATTTCACTTTCCCTTGATTCTCCCTTTATAATTATTTCACTTCCCCTTGATTCTCCCTTTATAATTATTTCACTTCCCCTTGATTCTCCCTTTATAATTATTTCACTTCCCCTTGATTCTCCCTTTATAATTATTTCACTTCCCCTTGATTCTCCCTTTATAATTTTCTATTGTATGCACTTTTTCAAAGGCTTCTGTGCTGAAATAAAGAAAAGAATCAAAACCCTTATAATACCAATGGGGTATTATATCTTTAGCATTTCTTGATCAAGGATTGAACCCGGTCTTCCGGCCTATTAACGAACACTTTGACCATTGTACCAAACGAACCGGTAATTCTTTATAAGGAATTGTAAACGTAATTTCTTTTAAATTATAGTAATGCTCGGTTTTCATGTGTAAGTTTTTATTTTAGCTGGTCTTTAGTAATTTTTTTGTTGTGTGTTCGGAAATTCATTTCGATATGCGGAAGAAGAGCATTATCAACGAAATATACCTGCGACCACAAAAACAAACAAAATACGGATTGCAGGAATGTAGCGTTGTATTACTAAAAATGATAGAATCCATTCATGTAATTGGGTATCTGCACAGAAATCCGTTTCCGTTTATATATTACCTTTCACATTCACTGATATAGATAGTTGCTCACCGTTCCGCGATGCGATCCGCAGTGGCGTTTATTCTGCATTTTGTACAACTTAACCACAACCCGATACATGCTTAGACATAACCCCAAAAACTGAGTCAAAAGCGTGTGAACGCACTGCGCATGACTGATAGTGTTCTTATTTTCATTTTCATTAATGACAGAGCTGTCCCATAAAAAGTTGTGTTCATGTTTTAAAAATGAATTAATTTTATTATTTACTGTCTTATTCAAACAAACAAGGTATATTGCCGCTTAGATGTAAGGAACTACTATTTGAGACCATTTGTACAGGAACACTGTATAGGAAGTTGAACAGCGAGATGTCTGTTCACATTTCATTTTGTATATGCGTCCATGCATCTTTTTAAGAGGCTCGGTTCGTTGGATCATGCGTCGATCAATCACGATCCAGTTTGCAACAGCATTATCATGTTTAAATGTACATATCGAATGGGCGTGTCTTCTTCTCAACCTATTCAAGCATCTATGTAAAAGACTTTGCATGTCGATCGGTCTGTCACGTTTAGTTTGAAATAGTATTTTTATCACTAAGCGTGTAGATTGAATGGACGCATGTTTACAGTCGCTTGTATTTGTTTCTACATTTTTTTTTTCTTTCTTTTACAGTTATTTTCCACCCGAATCAAATAAGCGAAGTCATTTCTCAACCGGCAAACCCGGCTTGTCTCAACGTCATCATTAATGGACGCTTTTCCTTTTCTTCTTCTTTTTTTATTTTTTTTAGTGCAGAAGCCTTTGGAGAAGTGCACACAATAGAAAAATGGCCTCAAGGCAAGGGACACCCGATAGCAGGCACATGCAACGAGTAATTACTGGAGGTTTAGAGAAAGAGAGTAGAGAGCTAGTTAGCTAGCTAGCTAGCTAGCTAGATAGATAGATAAATAGATAAAGAGAGAGAGAGAGAGAGAGAGAGAGAGAGAGAGAGAGAGAGAGAGAGCCAATGGACACTTTATGATGTATACAAACACATCATCTTCACTGCTTCCATGACAGTCCGTTGTGAAATGTGAAAGGGTCTATTGTGTTCAATTATATACTAACTCAGTATATTGTGAAAGGTATACACTAATGTTGGGACGATTGGTCGGAATCTGAATCGAAAATCAGAAAAATCGGAACTTTTGGGGTATCGGAATCGGTATCGGAAAAATTTGCGACATTTTCCCGATGCCAAAAACGATTCCTTTAATTATCCCCTTTTTTGTATTTGATTTTGTTTAAAACAAAATTTCTATTGCTGGCAGAAATGATAAAATAATAAATATTTATTAATTTTAAACAACCAGTAAAACTAAAATCTATAGATCATCCGTTACAAGTGTGTTTTTATGTTTGAAAAAATATATGCACATTTTACATGTGTTATTACGGTAATTAGGAAAAAAAATAACAACTTTATAGTAAAATATTTAGAGATTTATAAAAAAATCGGAATCGGAATTGGTAATTGTATCGGAATCGGGAATTAAGTACAGAATTGTATCGGAATCGGTAAAAATATTGGAATCGTCCCATCACTCGTATGCACCTCTAAGCCCCTCCCCAGATTAAGTGAAAATAGTAACTAGTGTTCAATAATGAATCGTTTAGATTAGGTACTGTTTTTTTTTTTCTAATAAGTCTCCAGTTATCGAGACCAAAAGCCCTTCGAGGATAAGGGTTGCTATAGATTAGTTATTCAGACAAATTTATGGAATTGTAGTAATAATGAAGAATGTGCTGAGTGTGAAACGCAAGCAAGTAATTCGACTCGCATCGTCGTTCAGTTTCAGCTCGGTGTTATTGTTAGTTATATCAAGGAGCTGACCTTTCACAAAATTTCTACGAATGTAAAACTGCAAATAAATAAATTTTCTGAGAAAAATGTTATTGCTTCTTTATCTCAAGAACTTCTATTCACAGCTCATTTGTCTCCCCTCCCCCACAAACCTCTCCACCTTTCTTTACACCTGGCTAGTATACTTATAAATGTATATAAACCTACACCTGTGTCGACCTGTTTACTTCGAAGTTTATTTCTACATCAATCCAACGTTCTTTACCTATTTATGTATGTAGCCGTGACATAGGCAATGCATGCTTAATAGCCATTCCTTTCTCTCTATAACCGCAAATAGATGGCTGGCTGTTTTATCTTACGGCATATCAACCCTTTTCAGATTATTTAATCCCGAATTTGATAATTTTGGTAAAGATTTTTATGCTCCAAGTCCGTTATATTGTTTGATCTGTTTATTTTGATATACGGCGTATCAACCCTTTCAGGGTTATTTAATACCGAATCCAGTAATTAAAAAAAAAAAATCTGCTTCAAGTTCTTTATATCTTCAAATATTTATTCATGGTGTTTGGTTTGTTTGTTTTGTACCCCACAACAATTTCAAAAATAAAAGGAAGGATAAAAATATGCAAATGTAATCGCCCAAAAAAGAAGTACGCGATACCCTCTCCATCAGATATTTCGGAAGAAGGGATACAAAGAGAAGAAGCTATTTTCCGGATGTTGAGCACTTTTTTGTTGCCCATGTCCTGGAAAAAACTCCCCCTCCAAAAAAAAAAAAAAAATGAATGAATCAAAACAACTTCTGTTTCAATATAAATAGCAGCGAGTGCCTGAACGACCGCAAAAAAAAAAAAAAAAAATAGCCGCGTAGGCAAATTCGAACCTGAAACGTGAAAGAAAAGAAAAGGTAATTTATAAAAGATTTTGCCAACTGTACAACGACAGCTTATGACGTCATGACCCTGAAAAAGAGTTTAAAAAGATTAACGCGTGCGTGATTTGCGAAAAGATTAAGAACAAAATGGAATTCCTTCCGCGCGGGTTTTTTTTGTTTTTGTAAACATTGACTTTTTTTTCGTAAATAAAGGACATTTTCGATTTCTTATTTCTTTTAGGGGGAGGTGGGTTGTTTCTAAAAGTGTGACTTAAGTTTCAATTCCAGGAACAGTCAAAGATTATGTATAGCAGTTTCAAGAATAATAAAAACAAACAAATGAAATCCTTTCAGTTTATTCGTAAGTGTTTTTTTTTCTGAATATGTAAAAAAAGCAAAACATTTTCTGTCTACAATAAATTATTTTGTTTCACGCTAGAAACCTATTGAGATTACCAAATTATTTTATTTGACGAAGAGTTTTTTTATGTTTCGAAGTTTACAGGGGAAATATCTTTAGACCAGTTTCTAAAAAAATCAAGGTCGGAAATAATAATTCCAATTAAATAAACTTAAATCAAATATATTATCAATATAATTGTATTTAAAGTTGATTTAAAGTTGATTGAATAACAGTTATTAATAGAAAGCTTCAAACAATTCTTTCGCTAGAAACAGTAACTAACATACAGCTATTCAGTAAAATAGATTTTCCTTAATGTAATATGCAAATGAGGTTACCTCTCAATTGCATATATTTCGCAAGGATAATACTATATATGAAAATAAATGAAATAATAAAGTAATGGACTTTTTGTATATATGTTGCTATGGAAAAAATGGATTTACCGATAATAAATAAATCAAAATAACGGTTTCGATTATCGATTACCGGTAATTATCGGGGATATTCTGAGACAAAACTACGATCACTCTAACACTAAAGTTCTGTAAATTTTAATGACAATCTGTTCAGCCGTTCTGGAGTCTATAAGAAATGAACTCACAAAGTTGCATTTATATAATTGTAGAGATTATATATATATATATATATATATATATATATATATATATATATATATATATATTTATATTTACATATATTTTTATATATATATATATATATATATATATATATATATATATATATATATTTATATATATATATTTATATATATTTATATTTATATCATTCAACCACGGTAGTGGTTGAATATATGCTTAAGTCCGAAATTGAATGAATCGAGACACATTCAAACCCCCACCACTAATTCCGTTCGCAACCAAATTTCAAACAGGTTATATAGTTGGATAGAACTCATCATTAGCTACATTTTGAAAAAAAAATTTCGAAAATTGGTTCAGTAGAAAAAAAGTTACAACAAAATATGTGGGTTCACAAACAGGAGAGTAAGTACATAAGTGACTAACGCTTTTTTTTTTATTTTGCATAACTTTTTTTGTATATAAATAATTTTTACAGCGATTTTACCAATGTGACATGTTAGCGTAACGGTTAGAGTACCGGGGGTTGGTGGAAATATTTTAGGTTCAATCCCGTGTATCGTTTTTTTTATAATTAAAAATAACTAATTTTTTTTTAACTCTCCTTATGATTTTATAGCAAAAAATGGTGAATTTATCGATTAAAAATATTAGTGAATTCTATGATATACATATTCTTTGAATGAACTCAAATTGTTCGTTATCACATTTGATGAAAAATGTAGTCCCATTTTGGCAATGCGTCTGACCAATGATGCTTTTGAACCCGCGACCAGCACTGCGATGTCATCAGCATCAGCCTGGGCATAAATATTCCTATTTTTAAACTCCTTTAAAAGAGGATTCAGCATACAGTTCCATAGTAAAGGTGATAAAATCCCACTTTGGGGGTTTCATTTCACTACTTCCCTTTTAACAGTTGCCCTCAGTAGTTCTACTTGAACTGTTCTGTGCCTCACCATATACTCAATCCATCGG
>NC_136493.1:130556022-130578522 GCF_053919585.1 Euprymna scolopes | reverse complement strand
CTGGGCCCAACTCTTTTCCTGATCTACATTAATGATCTTCCAAATCACACCCTTACATCATTTGTAGACATTTATGCTGACGACACTACCATTTATGGTAGCACATCTAAGACAGTAAACGACCGAGTTCTCTCCGATTCTCTCTCCTCTGATCTTGACCACGTAGTAAATTGGAGAAAGGAGTGGCTGGTTACTTTTAATGCATCTAAAACCAAGCTTTTATCTTTACATCATCAACATTCTGATCCACATCTGGCATCAATTGAAATGAATGGCTCTCGTCTTCAGGAGGCCTCAAGTTTTGACAAGCTTCTGGGCTTGACCATTACTCCTGATCTTAAATGGAACACGTACATCAAATCTGTTGCCAAGGCCGCTGGAAAAATGGTGGGATCTTTTTATCGATCCGGTAGATATCTCACCACTGATGAAATTCTCTATCTATATAAGAGCCAGGTACGTCCAAGGATGGAATACTGTTGCCACATCTGTGCAGGAGCTGCTAGAAAGGACTTTTCCTGCCTTGATAGAGTTCAAAATAGACTTCGTAGCCTCGTAGGAGATGTCCTTTTTTCTTCCCTGCAACCTCTATCTCACAGAAGAAATGTTGCGAGTTTGTCTCTGATGTATCGGTATTTTCACGGAAAGTGTTCGACTGAGCTTCAGTCTATGGCCCCCCTCACCTAACATTCACAAGAAACACTTCAGTCTATGCCACCCCCCTCGCCTAACTTTCACAAGAAACACTCGTCTAGCTGAAAACACTATCAATAATTCCCACCCCCACTCTTTATCTGTGCCTAAACCTAAACGTAGATTCCATGAACAAAGCTTCTTTCTTAGAACTGCACGCCTGTGGAATTGTCTTCCGTTTTCCTGCTTTCTGGCTGACTACAATATGGTTGTGTTCAAGTCTTACGTAAATAAGTTCTTGATGAGCCGTTCCATATAAGTTAACAAATTTACCGAATTTTCATTACTAATGATTACTATATTGTCCAATTTCTACTGTACACTCTTTAATCCTTATTCTTGAGTGGTCTCTTGGCCTTGATACTGTGGTGATGCCTGTGTAAAAAAAAATTTGTATTTGTTAGATGTAAGAAAATAATAGGTTATTCTTTCTCTTTTTCACTTTCTCTCTTGCTGCCCCTCCCCCCCTCTCTCTCTCTCTCTCTCTCTCTCGTCAGAAATAACTCGATCGATTAAATAACACTTTATGTGGGTTAATCCTCGTCGACCTAAAACTTCGGCTATGGTTAATTGCAAAGTAAAACCTGATCTATCCACTCTCTTTTTAACCCTCACCCTCCCTATCTTCTCCCTATCTCTCTCTTTCTTTCTTCCCCCCCTTTTCTCGTTTACTCTCACCTAATTAAACTTGTTCATAAAATATTGAAGCAAGCATAAAATATCTTTGCTAACCTAATTTTTAAGCTGATCATTTCAGATAAGATTTTCAATATCATTCATTGTTTCGTTTTAGATAATCACGCGAACATTTATAGACATGAATATACATTTATAGACATGAATACACATTTATAGACATGAATACACATTTATAGACATGGATATACATTTATAGACATGAATACACATTTATAGACATGAATACAAAAAAAAGATAAAAACCATATTATTATCGAACTACTTTTCTTATCTTGAGTGCTGTTTTCACAATGTTTCGGTCGATGTAACCCCCGGCCTTCTTCAGATGTAATAAAGCTCTAATTGAAACGGTATCGAGACCTTTGTGTGTTTTCAGATCCTCTGTGTCTTAACTCGGACCTGTTCCAACTTCGAGAAGTTGATTCTTCATCTTATTAATATATACTGATGTATACAGTATATATATCTCTATCCTTGCTGCTATATAAAAGTCACTTTGTGTGTGTGTATGTGTGTGTGAGTTCATTCCTTATAGGTTCCAAAACGGCTGAGCCTATCTTTTATAAATTTCACACAAAGGTAATTTATATGTATGGCAGTGTTCTTAGATATGTTTTGTCCAGAAATTCATTCGATAAGTATCGAAAATCGAAAAAATTGATCCTAAAAATACTTCTTTTCTTATAGATAATAATAAAAAAAAAATTTTGCAGGGGAATTTTTATACATGACACCGGCAAGGGAGATAATAAAATCTTAGCAATGATTTTTCTTTTCTTAAGAAAAGAATTATTTACATTTGGAGATATAACTCAGTTGTAGAACATTTGACTGCAGAGCGAATGATTCCGTGTTCAAGCCCGAGTGTATCTCACCATTATTTTTTTTTATTATCATTAATGAGTTCAATTAACAATAAAAATTTCCGCAACCATTTCTTCGTTTGTATATTTGAAGACTAAACATTAATCAGAAGTGATTTTTCCTCAGAATTCATCGTCAAACCCAAATATAAGCTAATGTGATATCGTAAACAAATACAAACGGAATTCGATGAACGACATTATCATTATTATTAGTAAAAATATTTTTAGCGAATTAATCCATCGGGCAAATTATTCCTCGTAATACATAATAATCAATAGAGGATTTATTCTATAATAATACATACGCAATCTGCATAAATTAAAATATCATGTTTAAGCGTATTGTACGACCGAGTAACACTGGGCGTTCAGCTAGTATTAAATATATTGTACTATGCGGTCTATCACTGTTAAACTTTGAAATAGGGAGGTGACTGTGCTCAGGTGGTTAACAACACGGTCTAATGACCAGGATTTTCCAAGTTCAAATCCAGTTCATTCGACAAAAAAAAACAAAAAACACCTTCACTTAGGAAAGCTTCGCATGCTTCCTCTCGTAGGTACCCGATGTCTTTCTCAAAAGGATTCTGACTAGAAACACACCGCAGTAACCAATGCCAACAATAAAATCATCGGGTTCATACGATATGATGATGATCTTTGAAATAGCATTTCCGTATGTCTGTCACGTTGGAGTTTCAAATGTCATTTTTATTGCTTAACAAGCACATCGTAAGGACGTATCTTAAAAATCCCCGACTTTTTGTTTGTCGCAAGCGAATGTTATTTGTGGCATACAATGTTTAACGATGTGCTTCGACGTAATGATTGATTGCGTACACTTTTGTCCTCCCCTCTTTCTACCCGTTATTCTTCTTTTGAATGGAATTAAGTTCACTTCATTTTGATTGGTCGGTTCACCCTTTGTTCATTCCTATCACTTATCACGTAACATTCCAAAAGAGATAGAAAGGATTCGGCGTTTTCTCATTAGAATAACACCTCCGTGAGACTTACGGATTTTATATTACATGCGTATTAATGTCCTTTCCTGAATATATTACTAAAATATTTTTCAATCTCCATTTCATAGAGTTAGGTATGCGCACGTATATCTCTTTCTCTTTAGATATTTTCTCTCTCTATATTTTAAGATATAATAATCCACAGACACGTGTTTCGTCGTTAGACGACATATCAGCGGAACTCAACATATGTATACATACATATATACATATACATATATATACTGATACATATATATATACATATATATGCATATATACATATATACATATATACATGCATATGCATATATACATACATGTATAATATACATATATATGCATAGATACATATATATACATACATGTATACACACAGATATATATATATATATATATATATATATATATATATATATCAACATACATACATATATATTTATTTAAAAACTATATATACATATTCCAAAGACGAACCAGCGGTTTTATTGTATTGAACCAGACATCTGTGGCTGATATGGAATCAATACAACTTATTAGCGTCGTTGGAAAAGCCAAACAAACGGAAAATAGTTATTACGATATATATATATATATATATATATATATATATATATATATATATATATATATATATATATATATATTAGTATAGTTGGCCAGAATTTTTTGTCTAATGTATGTTTCGTTGAAGAGCGGGGACAGTTCCCGTTTGTTTCTGTTGCAATCCATTTTTTCTTTTTTTTTGGGGGGGGGGAGGGGCAAATGTTCAAACATTCTGTTCGAGTGTAAAAAGGAATTTGCCGTAGTCGCGACCGTTTTCGACTTCCATGAGTCGTCCTCAGGCGAGTGATGAAATAAAATTTAAAAATTGCGTTGGTGAGTTTAATGAAAAGATAATTAAAATCGTTTAAAATCATTAAAACACTTACACTCGAACGAGAAAAAAATGGATTTAAAGAGAAACAAACAGGAATTGTCTCTGCTGTTCAATGAAACATGCACACACACAGACACACGCATACATATATACATATATGTATACATATATTGCTGTGTCTGCAAAAATAATTAACAAGAACACGGAAAGTAAAGGTATAACAATAATATATTAGAAAGAAAAGTTATATACATATTTACATGCCTTCAGATATACTTCAGTTGGAGATATTCCGGCAGATGGCGTGTTGCATGTCTTACTGGTGGCAACATAGGTGTCTTGCCTATTTGGCGGTCGTTGCAGAACTCTCCCGGTATTGGTGATTGATACCTTTATATATCTCACTCACCCGCGTATGTTAATTAGTGGGCGTCTCCACAACATATATTCCTAAAGTAACGTCTTCTACTTTTATTCCGCCTGAATGGATCAGTGGGGATTACAAATTGCATTGTTATGATAACTGAACTTAGGCATTCATAACCTGAAAGTTGCATCCCTCTGTTGTAGATATTGCCGGTGTGAGACTCTAAGAAAGCAATCCCTGTCATGTATGTGCGTCAGAAGTAGAGATACATCATTAAATCTCTGACGAAAGTGCATTGAGAATAGTGGGAACTATGTAGAAAAATAAATCATATAGCACACAAGGTCGGTTGTTTTAATGATATCACTCCCATCTTCGTAGCTCTTCAACTTTTCGAGTTAAAAAAATAGGCGTCTTTACTTTTGGAACGAACCTCGTGTGTGTTGGGGAGGATAGATCGCCAAACTAATTAACAGATCATAATGACTTTAAAATAGAGCTGCTAAGCGTATGGATGGGGAATGTGGTCTATATTTAGTTTCACTTAGTTTTATGAAAATAGCAAAGGCGAACTACGTCACGAAAATTAAAATACCTGTAAACAATATTTATTAGAGATTAATTTATAAATATTCTATACATTTCAGTTTTTGTATTTTAAATTGTTAGAGATGGGACGCATTTATGCGTGGCATACCAGGAAAGATGCTTTTTTTCTGAGTGTGACAGACCAATGGCAACGCTATTGAAAATTTAAACGTGACAAACTGACAAAAATTCCCGAGTAAACTACTCCATATGCTCAGGTCGGTCGCGATTATTATAGAGTAAATGAAAACATTAAAAATGAAAATGTTTCAATTACCGTGTGAAAAAAACTAGAATTGTATACTATTTTCTTTCACGGATTAGACTGGATTAAAA
This sequence comes from Euprymna scolopes, assembly GCF_053919585.1. Lineage (NCBI taxonomy): Eukaryota > Metazoa > Mollusca > Cephalopoda > Sepiida > Sepiolidae > Euprymna > Euprymna scolopes. Next base: position 130,573,089 of record NC_136493.1, on the reverse strand, counting down.
CGGATTAACGCCTGATCGACCTTTGACGGGAAATATACAGCTGAGTGTTGTTATAATTTTAGCACATCATAAGGACAACGAAATTCTTAGTTTATAAATTTTTGTTAGTTGCATCCACCCTTTCTATAAAGGGGTTTCGTCCATCGGTCGTCAGTCGGTTTTGTTTACATTCGCAATATTTTCATAATTAAAAGTGCAAATTGACTTGATAGATGAGATACGTCTAAGCATTTCTACTACAGGTTATATATGTTTGTCAGTCTGTAACGTTTAAGTTTGAAATAGCTTTTCGTTGGTCTGTCATTCTTGTTATTTTTTAATCAATCCCCGCGTAGAACATTATGTCCTAAATTAAAAACGAAAATAATGATTCATTAAGGAATAATAACAACAAAATAAAATTGACTTTTTGACTAGGAGTGAAGTGTAGTATCTGTTCTATGCTCCACTTAGTCTTTTCTGTTCTCGATCATCGAAAGAAGAGTCCTTCTAGATTGAGTCAATTTTAATTTTATTTTAATCCTTTTAGAGAGTTAGACTTTTTAAATTAGAAAAAAAAATCGACTTTGTATCTAAGTCTGCTCTCGCGGGGAGAATAAATAAACAGATAGAAGAAAATTACATGTTAATCCGGCTTTTGGGTTAGGATTAATGTGTAGTATACTGTCTGTTCAATCTGTTGAGTTTTCTTTTTTTTTTTTTGCTAATGAATCAACACTTACCCAGGCCAAAAGTCACTCGAGGATAACGGTTAATGATTTGGATGAAGAATATTATGAGAGGATTGGAAATGATGAGTGGAGAGAACGAACTTCGTTTAGTTGTGAATACGGTCTATGACAAATACTTGTTTATATAGGAATTGAATACGACCATGTTGTAACCTGAAGGGAACCATACCGTGGTAATATGTTCCTTCGATGGAATGTTCGAAAGAAACTATGTTAATAGCGATTTCGTTTGATGTGAGGCACATAAAGGAAGAAAGGGAAGCTTTTTGCAGATGTGGTAATATGATGAGTACTTGCTGTGAATGTCGATCAGCGAAGAAGCAAATGTGACAGGTGCGTTCATCTTGTGCGTCTAAAGATGAAATACTATTTCAAATTTAATCGAACATAGCCTTTATAAGGATTCGTTGGAACATCTACACTTTTATTTTAAGGTGATTGCTGCGATGCTGATTATTATGGCAAGTCAGCATTTAGCAGTGCTCACCATCATCATCATATCGTATGACTCTGAAGATTCTATTGTTAACATTGGTTTCACCGATATTATTCTAGTAAGAATTATTTATAGAAAGACATGTTAACTATTGAACCACAGTCACTTCCCGGGAAACCTTTGCAAAGAAGCTTTGTTCATAGAAATTCAGGTTTATGTATACACAAAAAATAGATAGCAATAACTCTTATCTTATTATGACCCGGATGTAAATGTCAGGAGAACATTTACATCCAGGTCATAATAATTACGGGGGTTACGGGAGGGGCCATGTGAAGGTTGCCAACATCCTAAGTGAAAGTGGATGAACTCGATTCGAACTTGGGATACCCAAGTTGTCAGTTCGGTCGTTAATCAATTGACTACCGTATCATTAAAAAAAATAGATGTTGCTTTAAATAAAATATAAACCGTTTTTAGACTTGTTAGTTTGGTTGTTTTGTTTTACGGCATATCAACCCTTTTCGGATTATGTAATGTGGAATCCGGTCATTTTAGTAAAAGCTTTTATTCTCCAAGTTCTTTATATCATCAGATATTTATTTATGGTATTTTGGTTGGTTGTTTCGTAAAGGAAAATTGTTGCTTTTATTTTTGACTTTGCGGAACATGATTGAGTTTTAAAATGGGAAGGGAACAAAAACAATAGCATCAATATTTGGTACATTTTAGGGCTCCGAAGACAGTATCTCCAGACAGCCTGATCCGAAACACATTACGTCTTTGTGTAACGTAGTAGTTATTCTTCTTCACCGGTGTCGTTACATTTTAACACTTGGACACATACATCGCAAAGTAACACACACAAAAAAAAGAAAAGAAAAGAAGTTTGACTCAACTTTTTAGTTGAAATGAAATGATTTATTCATGGTTCTTAAAAAAATAACGCATTGCCCCTCGTATTAAAAGTCTCGTAGTTTATATCGTGTGTCACGTAGTGAAAAGTCTCTATTCTAATCTAATCTCTCAATTCCAGTTGAGATGCATTAGGGGGTAATTAGATAGCATTTTGGACACTTATAGACACTGCTGTCTAAAGTTAGTTTACCACCACAACAGTTAGTAACTGCAACTACAGTTAGTACAATACAAGACGATGTTGAACCCCATGCTGAGTTTCACAGTAGTGATGTCACCAGTGTGCTCTGATTGTGTTTTGACATCACTCATAACGTATCACAACTCAAAAGCTTTAATATTAAACTACATTAATGTAACACATAATTGGTAGTGAAGTTTTTCATCAGAGGCTCGGCACAGAGTATAGAAACAGGCAAGGTTATAGTTGAAAACATCATTACATACAATAATCTATAAGCCGCCATTTTGATAAATGATGGCCATATTGAAATATTAAAGGCATAATTGGCTTAATTATATGGGAATACATTCATTTCATTTTTGGACCGTAAAAAAATGTGTTAATCGTAGTTCCTTTTTAAAAATTGAAATTTGTCAGGTTTACTTCTGCAGCCATCTTGAAAACTGGTAGCCATCTTGAATTTTCTGATGGCTAACGTTCTTTTCTTAAAATGTATGTTCTGAACGTCATTTGTGCCAATTTTGGTGAAAAGTGAAAGATTTATATGGAATATTGAGATAACCTGCCCCATTACTCACCGCTAAACGTTCATCTTTCCTGGTACGTAATTTTTCTCTTGGTTCTCGCTACGTGATGCCTTTTTTCTCTCTTTTGCTTTTCTTTCTCTTCCTCTTGTTCCGCTATTATTTCACTTCGCGTACGGGTTCGATCATTTGCATATACGGCTACCAGCGCTAGCGGCTCTGTTACATTTGGATGTACAAAGAATGACGTTAACATGATGTGTAACAATGGACAAAAATGAAAGCTGTAAGTAAAAGAGATTAAAAAAAACATCGTTAACAAACATAGCATATCTATTTATTCATGAGTTTATAGATTTGTAGATGACCAAAATATACGAGGCTGTCGTTATGAGACAATTGAGGAGATGAAAGAGGCTGCGACGAGGGCCATTGACACGCTCACACAAGAGAACTTTTGTGGGGCTGCCCAGAAGTTGTTGGAACGGTACAACAAGTGCATTGCAGCCGGAGGAGATTACTTCGAAGGGAACAAGAGTTTCATGTATACTATCAATTAAAGCGGCCATACGAAAAATGTCTGGAAATTTATTGAAGACACCTCGTACTTATTGAGAGTTTAATTTTATGTGTACAGTAGAACTCCCGGATACGGTGTCCCTAGGATACATTTTTCAGGTTACGATGTGGAATACGATCTTTTTTCCGAACCTTGATTACGACATTTGCCCCGTCTTACAGTGTGATTTATAATGTTATTTGACATGTGCATTATATACTATACTGTATTTTGTTATTAATTTTTAATACCGTATCTACTGTATGTCTTTAATTTTTGCGTTGGCTGTAATTATAGAAAGAACAAAAGTAGTCGTTAAGGTTCTGAGATGTAGGTATCGATTCTTTGGTCCGTACTCTGACTTTATTAGACCGTTGTTGTTTTTTTTTTTTCGTCATCTCCACGGTTTAAGAACGAATAAAAAAACACTTTTTGGTTGTCGAGTTGTTGTTTACATTGGCAACCATCTGGGTTTAAGAGATTAAATAAAATAAGCCAAAAACATGTAGGAAACCTTCTTATTCTTAATTCAAGGCTATCGAGAGTAAATTCAAGGGCTATTTTCTTGGTTCTCAAGTTAACACCTACGCATGAGCTAAGGTTTCCTTATTGCTAAACCTCATGCAGCGATTTTGTAGACATCAAACAGAGTAATTGATTTCAGTGTCCTATTTCCATTCGGCATACAGAAAGAAAGAAGTTACACTGAAGCCAAATGAATGGAGAAAAAAATATTAATTATTTCCTTTTTGTCAGAAATTGGTCTCATTGAATGTGAAGACACAATAAGAGAAACGAAACTACGAGGTTGCCAAAAGCAACCCCAAGGTCCACTTTCTAAGTTGAGCTATTTTTTCTTATTTCGGAACCTAGCACTGCGATTATACGGACATCGTACAGAGCGATTGATTTCAGTGTGTTCCATTTCCACTCGGTATATCGAGAGAAAAAATAAAAAAGAAAACCGAACGAACGGAGAGAAAAATAAAAAAACAATTCTCTACCTTTGTCAGAAACATCTCTCATTGAATATGAGGACTAAAGGACAAAATAAAGGAAGCAAGTGTTACAAGGCTGTCGAAAGTTAACCCAAGGTCCACTTGAGAATTCTCAATTTTACACTGTCATATGAGCTAATGTTTTCTTATTTCGAAACCTCGTGCTGCCATTGTGCGAACGTCGTACAGAACAATGGATTTCAGTGTGTCCCATTTCCACTCGGTATATAGAGAGAAAGAAGCAAAAAAAAAAAAAAAAAAAAAAGAAAAAAAAAAGAAAAAAAGAAAACCGAACGGACGGAGAAATAAATAGATTTGCTTATACAAGGCACTGTCCTTTTCACATCCCCTCGTCTCGCATAGCTATTTACTAATACAATACAATTTCTCGCATAGCTTGACAGACCGACGAGAATGCTAAAATAAACTTAAGCATGCCCGACTATCTGACGGACAGAGTTTTTCGCTTTTTTTTTCCTTTAAATATATATAGAAACGCTTAAAAAAGTATCTAATGACAAGAATCACGTAATAGATACGACGACAGCATAGCGAACCGAACAAACATAACGAAAGTATTATAAACCGGGGATGTTGCGCAATCATCATCTTTTGGTGTCGTAGCGAAACACGTGATGGAGATTACCGAATAGAAAAAAAATGCCATCGAAATGCCGGGGGTTTCACCGACTGAAACGTTGCGATAAAGCCGTAAGAATCCTCGAATTCATCGGAGGTTAACCGGTGTTGTTTGCAATAGAATACGATGAACCAACTTTACAGGTGCTAAGGTAACAACCCAGCAATCATGTGTAGGTGCATGTGTATCAGACGAGCATGTTTCGTTTTTTTTTTTTTGTTTTTTATAGAATGGATAAGGTAACCATATAAAACCATAAAACTCAATCCTATGACGTACGAGGTCGTTGGTGGATGACATTCGATATCCCAAGTTATGAGTTGTACAAGAAATGTATAAAAATCAGAATCATCAGCACTGACAAGTAAACAACTATACCTTCTTAATGGTATTGTTGTAGATAAGGACCCTCAGCTAAATACTCTTTCACACAGAAAACAGATTTTACTTTCTTTAGGCGATTACGTGTGAATACCATGAAAAACGTAGGGGGAAAAACAACAGCAAGACAAAAACGATTATTTCAGAATTTAGAATAAAGAATGCGTTTCGCGTATAAATATGTAAAATTTTCAACCACTCTCCGATCAGATATCGTTTCGGATCAGATCTGAAGAAGCACTAACTCCTAGGCGGGTTGAACCGGTTTCCTCCAAAGGACGAAGTTTTATGGGAGTATGAAATTTACAAGCGGTTCCCAGTCGCATATACAGATAGCGTTTGAACGACGTGTAACTGTTTTAGTTAAATCTTAGACGTAACCATGTATTTGTTCCTCCCTCGTTTTAGAGAGGATTCTGAAGTCCGGACTGAGGGTTTGTAGTAGGGTTACGGGAACTTTCATTTAAAGGAGACGCCTTTTCAGCGTAAAACAATCGCCACCAAAAGGCACACAGAATTTATGGCTATAAGTATATAGCACACTTTGATCTTAGGGAAAGGCCAAATAAAACTACCGAACATTCTATTCCAACAAGATATATGACGAAGAAAGTACATTTTAAACACCTATATATTAATATGATAGCGTGTGTGTTATTTTGTGTCACGCTTACATCTGTTTTCTTCCGAGTGACTGCCGGTTAATTGTTATAACTGTCCATTTCTTGTAATAAATAATTTTATCAAGAATTCTTCATAGGGTTTGGTTTCGATCATAGCTGAAGGAACTCAAACTGACTTCAACATGGATGTCTTCAAGAACAATATAAACAAATTCTTGATGAACCGCTCCCTTAAGTAATGACACTTTATCAAATCTCCAATACTAACGAATACTGCAACTATCCCATTGATTACTGTACACACAATAACCTTTATCCACGAGTGGCTTCTGGGCCTTCATAAGTGGTGATCTCCATGTAATATATATATATATATATATATATATATATATATATATATATCTTGTGGGTCGATCGATAGAACTGTTATCAACGCAATGGTTCTAGGTTCAGTTCTTGGCTTGGGAGAGGTAGTCCAACGGCACTGATGAGTTGTGATACAACGAAACAGTACTGTACGTCGATGACTACAAATATATTTTAAGCCCCCCTCTTTGGGTTAAGCACTGTCGTAAATAATCTCACCCGCTATTTAAATGGCTGAAAAATGCGAGGCTCCCTGTTTGTTTGTAAATAAGCAGTTTGAGCACTATAAAAGTGGTGGACGGATGTTTGTTTAAAATAGACATTTGGCGAGGTTATTTGCGGACGCCGCTCCCGTGGGTCGATCGGTAGAACTGCTAACCATCAACGCGATGGTTGTAATGTTCAATCCTCGGCTTGGGAGAGGTGCTAGTTTAGCGGCACTGATGTCAATGGCTATATATATATATATATATATATATATATATATATATATATATATATATATATATATATATATATTCTTCATAAGTTTCGGTTTCGATTCAAGCTGATGAACCCAAACTATATGGATATATATATATATATATATATATATATATATATATATATATATATACATATATATATATTTTGAAATCACAACTTTATAATATATAAGAATCAATAGAAGATCGACTATAAAATAATATATACGAAAGCTGTATAGATTAAAATATATTTAAGTATATTTTACGACTGGGCTACATCAGGTGTCCTTGTTAGCTTAGATAAATACTTTTGCAGTTTTAACAAAAGAGCTACAATAATACCAGGGTGTCTCCATTTACGCTGAACCAATGCTAATAGATACTAGTCATAGATCGTCCCCATAATTAATCAAGTTCATTCCATGCATCATTTTCAATACCAACATCAATATATTACGTATAAAAGAGTCCGCTGAGGAATTTGCACAAGTCCCGCTAGTAAATATTACATTGTTTATGAATCAAATCAGATTTTTGATAAACCCACTCTTTTTTCTGACAACTTGTTCGGAACAATGCACACCTATTGCCTGATTAATCTGAGACAACCTCTGTAATAGAATTATTAACCAGTAAATAACAAGGATTATTCTTTCACTCGCATCGCTCGAAAAATACACGTAATTAACCTTTGTAATCTCCCCCCTTCACTGGGGTTGCTATTGCAATTTATTTGTTTCACCCCACGAGAGCCAGATGTGACACAAGACTAAATATTTCTCAACGCCTCAAAGTAACATTTTTTAATAGAAATCACGTCAGACAAGGCATGGCATCACTTAACATAAGGAGTTAAAAAAACTGCTTCATAGTTAAAAACTAGCCGACGATAAATGTTATATGGCCATATTTCAACCAAAAAAACAGCCATTCTCCCCCCCCCTTTATTAGAAATATATAAATACTTATAAAATTGTCGGATTGGATCAGCTGACATTTCCTAGCAAGGGAACCTTATACAACAATCGATAAATCTATCCCCATTTTTTTTTTCGGAGAATATAATGCCTGAAAGAATGGCATATCACTGGACCACTTCCCTAAAAATTACATGGTCATCTTAAAATCCAATGCTAATAGATACTATTAATAGATCGGCTCCATAATTAATCAAGTTCATTCCATTCATCATCTTCAAGCGTCTTGTGGTAAAAATTAATTATCGCGGTCAGAGCAGAATGCGCAAACAAAATTCTGGGTCGGAATTAAATGTTCATTTTAATGAGGAATCGTTAAATGTTAAATATTCATTAATGAGGAATCATTTGAAGTAAAAATCCAGTTTGTTTTACGCATGCAACTTGAGAAAAACAAGCTTGAAGTATGTCAACGTTATGGCGAATAAGCGAAATCACACGATGTCAGGTTAAATTTCGTCGCCATATTGTTTTTGATATCGCTTATTCACACAGTACTGAATGGATTTTAACTAGAAATGACTCTTCATTTAATTAACAAAAATACCACACACACACACACACACACACACACACACACACACACACACACACACACACACACACAAAAAAAAAAAATTCTGAAGCCTATATTCTGCTCTGGTCGTGATCTTTAATGATTACTACTCTTCTAATATTCTTTTGCATCCAACTCATATACCCTTATCTTCGATTAACAATAAAAAAGAAGCTTCCAGAGATCACAGAAAAAAATACTCTACCGCGATCCTAATCCGATGACAGGATTAAAATGTAATTTTTCTTGTCATTCATCATTTTCGTTTTTAATTTAAGAAATGTCGTTCTACGCGATCGTGTCATTAGCGCTAAACAGCAACGATGAAAAAAAGATCTAATAACACAAAATAAAAAAACAAAACAAACAATTGTCTGATAATTAACTATTTATCATAAATCAGTCGCCCCTTTGTGTTGTCTGCTTGACGCTGCTCGTCTCCGCCTTTTAATGAACCTTTGAAAGACCGCACACGTGGGTGAACAAACAAACGAATATGACAGACGTCGACGAAGCGAGTTCAAAAGATATACAGAACGGCATTTATCAACGCAGAAGCAAACGTCGAGTGAAGCATTGATTCACTTCAAAATACGAAGGCGTGTTCAAAAAGTGTCGACATGGAAGATTTATTTACCAAGAAACGACCAAGCAAAGGATGCAGCATTTCATTTTTGCAAATAACGAATGAATTGTAAATCAAAATGTCACACTTTTTCTAATCTGTCTAGTCTATAAAATTGAGGGTGAAGACACTTCTTAACCTATACACTAAACGAATTTTTGTTCTACAGATTTGAAATTTGATATATAGGTTATTCAGACATGTAGAAAACTTTCTAATCGGTTTACATCCGAAAAAAAAAAGAAGGCAGCTAAAGGGTAAAAATTGAAACATTGATACTGGGGGGGGGGGGGGTCCTTGGATTTTTAAAAATCTGTTTGTCAAGTGTCTCACGGGGTTTGATAACGTTTTTTATAACGTGGCAAGCTGGTCTAATGGTTATCGTTCTTGACTCGCTGAGTGCTTTTTTTTTTACTTACAAGAAATGAACACTTTAGAAAATAACATAATACTCGCATGCACATGTCTCAGTTTCTTTCAGTTTTTTTACTTCGTTTTTTTAAAAGGAATTTAACGTTACGTTTAATACCAGGCAACTTCAGGTACATCTTTTAATAGTTCTCTCTCTCTCTCTCTCTCTCTCTCTCTCTCTCTCTCTCTCTCTCCATATATATATACACACAATAAAATAGGAACTTATTTTCCAGTTTACAAACTACAAGCTTCACAAACGCCGCCCCCACACATGAATTAAAAATGCTCACACTACATTCCAGTACTCGATGCATGTTTTCCGACTATTATAATTCGATTTCATTCGCTATCACAAATTTCTACATTATTTCCGAGGAAAGTAACTATTCCAAACAAATCTGTCGTAAAATAATTCACCCAACTTAATATTTTCTACTGTGACTCTCCCAGTTAGGACCGAAGCAAATATTTCATAGTTTACGCTTACCGTGAATCGCCGTAATTATTTCATTTTGACAGTACGGGATTCTCCATTATACAAACAGACGATTGCATCAATAACTAACGAATGCTTCTTGTTAATTTCACTTCCACTTATAACAACACTTTCATTGGTTAAACAAAGACAAATCGTCATTCTAAGTTTCGCACTCAACGAACAGTACAGAGTGCTTATTCAACATGACCGTTTTGACAAATAAATAAACCTTGAGACTCTTAGCACAGTTCGATTTCGTAACGAACAAATCGAAACATCATTATTTACTTTACTTTAGAAAGTGTTCTCTTCAGATCGATTTCTTTCAAAATAAACATAACTTTTAAACTCTTAGCAAAACTCGATTTTTGGTAATTGGCTTCGAGAACTGTTGTCATTAATAATTACTTTTCTACGTTATTGTTTTCCGTAACAAGCACATCGCAACAGCATTTGACCCAGTCTAGAAGAATTTCTTTTCGGATTTGTTTACTTTCGCAAAACTAACTCAACGGAATAAAATCTTAGCAGTGTTGATTTTGATTTGATTTTACAAAACAAAATATTTTAATTCGACTTTTTGTTCATGTTTCGTGATTTTTTTTATTATCTTTAAATTTTTTTCTTTTTTCCTTTTTGGTCATCGGCATAGTTGTTCACCACTTCATAAATATGCAGAATACGGACCGTACTAAATTAACGACAGATTTTATTAATTATTATGGACTTTCAAATAACATTCCCATACACAAACATAACCGTATGCAGTTAGATTTAAATCACAGCTAACACATAGCACAGTTCGTATTCTACATAAATACAAGGTGCTCCTTGCTTTGCTCAGCATTGGAACAAATACCACATGACTCATGTTTGCCTTTGGGCGACGGTTACGGTCAGTGAGCGACAATTGATAATGCACCGGGTGCCCACCAGTGACCGCCAGTGACCAAAAACAACTTAAAAACAGCAAAAATCGATTAAAAACTGTAGCGTTGGACAGCGCTCGACAGAGCTATTAAATGACAGTAGCCAACTTAAAAGAGTAATTATCAACAAGGATGATAGTGTCCGTCACTCAATGACAAATTCTTACCAGTTCTCACCTCTGTCCAGAAATGACAGTAACTACTTAAAAATCACTGGCAATCATCGTCCTAACCGCCAGTGACCAACAATGGAGAGCATCCCACAACTCATCTTTGCTCTTAAATTGGCGTCCACTTGCATAGAGGCGTTGCTTCATGATACTCCAAAGGTTCTCAATTGGGTTCAAATCTGGTGAATTCGCAGGACATTCCATCTTCTGTAGCACAGAGAACCCCAGTTGTTGAAAATACTCTACTTTTGTTTGCTGCATGCGAGAGAGCATTATCCTGCATTAAATAATGGTTCTTCTGAACGTCAACATTTGCTTCTTCAGCCATGATTCAAAATGCTCCTTCACAAAAGCTATGTAAGCATTTGACGTCATTTTTATGCCTTCTGGGACTCTCCATGGGCCAAGAAACCCCCGATACTCCAAGCCCAAATCATTATCCCACCACCATCTTGTTGGCGCCTTAAACGCAGATTACGATGTCGTTCATCTAGGACCCATCCCTTGCTCCAGCTATCTGAGCCAACAAGAGTGACACGCACTTCATGCGTGAACAAAACTTTGGAAAAATCCATTTTCATGTTGTCCTCTGCCTATTTCAATCGGTTTTGCATGTGATGTTGCTTTAATTGAAACTTTCCCGGAGGCTTGACAGACTTTGCCACTTCTTTCAGAAGGCGGAATCGAGTACTTTTTGAGACATTCTTCAATCAGGCTTGGCCAAAGACTTCTCGACTTGTCTGCCCAGGGTTCTTAACAACTTCACGTTTAATTTGGAGTGAAACAACTCTATATTTACTTTTTATCAGCTCTCTTACGTACCTTTGTAGGCTCCTTGATAAAATTCTTCAGTTTGATAGTACCTGCCTATCATTTTCGATATTTAAAGGATAGTTTTACCTTTTGGTAGCTGTTCTGTAATAGTACTCTTTTCAGAACTACTCACACCATCTTCACGACCCATTTTATTGACGAAACAAACTGCCTTGTAAATCATTTGACACACTTCAAATACCGAGAATTCAGTAATTACGATGGCAAGTTGTTTACATTGCGCGAAACAGTACGAAAATTTCACAGTACGTGCAGCTCAACATTGCCAACATTTCCGAAGCTTTTGATACGAAACTACCCGAAAGTTTCTGAAACTGGTAAAAAATGTTATCTCGTTAATAACTTGGTACGAAGTGTACATACATGCACATATCGATACATACATATACATATATACATATATATATACATATAGATACATACATATACGTATATATACATACATATACGTATATATACATACATATACATATATATACATACATATATATACATACATACATAAAATATTTATATACATATACATACATACATATACGCATATATACATACATATACGTATATGTATACATACATATACGTATATATATACGTACATATATGTATATATACATACATATACACACATATATATACACACATATTCAAATATATATACATACGTATACAAATATAATACATACATATACAAATATATATACATAAATAGACGTGTATATATACATAAATATACACACACGCATATATATATATACATACGTATATGTATACACGTATATATACATACACGTATATATATACACGTATATATACATACACGTATTTATATATGCATACACGTATATATATACATAAACATGTATATATACATACATATGCGTATATATACACGCATATATACATACACGTATATATATACATGTATATATACACGTATATATACATACATATATATATATACATACGCGTATATATACATATATATACATACACGTATATGGATATACATATACATGTATATACATACACGTATATAGATATACATACATATATACATACACGTATATATGTATACATACGTATACATATATATACATACATGTATATATACATATACATACACGTATATATACATACATATATATACATACATATATATATACACGTATATATATACATACATATGCATATATACATGCACGTATATATACATACATATACATATATATACATATATATACATACATATGCATATATACATATATACATACATATACATACATATAATATATATATACATACATATACGTATATATATAAATACATATACGTATATATATGCATACATATACATATATATATACTATACATATATATACTATGCATATATATACATATACATATACATACATATATATGCATATACGTATATATATACATAAATATACATACATATATATACATATATACATATACATATATATGCATATACATATATATAGATATACATATATATACATATACATATATAATCATATTCATATAACTATATATATACATATACACACACATATATATACATATATATATATACATATACATATATAGACATATACATATGCATACATTTATATACATATGTATACAGATACATTCATATATATACATAAATATATATACATATATACATGCATATATATACATATACATACATATATATACATATGTATACATATACATACATATATATACATATGTACATATACATATACATACATATATATATATACATATACATATATATACTTATATCTACATACACACATATATATACATACATATACATATACATACATATACATATATATTCATATATATACATATATATATACATATACATATATACATACATACATATATACATACATACATATATATAAACACACATATATATACATATATATATATACATTAACATATATATACAGACACATATATATACACATATATATACATGCATATATACACATATATATATATACATACACATATATATACATACACATATATATATATACATACACATATATATATACATACATATATACATACATATATATACATACATATACATATATATACATCAATATGTATGCATACATGTACATATATATACATATATATACATACATATACATACATATATATACATACATATATACATACATACATATATATACATACATACATATATATACATACATATATATACATACATATATATACATACATACATGTACATGCGTAAACATATACATAAATATTTATATATGCGCGCACGCAAGTAAACCCTCTCTTGTGAGTGATTATTTGTGATAAATACACGCTGTTATAACTTACCGTCAGAATCCAAGCAATTTCATCCACAAAAGTGAAAAAGTAACAGACGTAACAGAGATAACTCGCTTTATCATTTCAACTTTTCCATTTGCTTTTCAATGTTCTACCTTTTTATGACTTGTTCTATTTTCTTGCACGCTGACGTCAGCACGTCATTCGTCAATGTCACCGCTATATAGAGGCATGTAACCGCCGCAGTGAGTTGCACGTATATCTTTTTATGCTCATCGTCACGGTCGACAGTCGGTGAGCGGCAGATTGTCCCGATCGACACGAGGATGCTCAGATAAGGCAGTCATGAAAGACAGCTTCAGGTTTGCCTTCGGTTGGCGCATATCTTAGTAAAACACCATCGGAATGCGAACAGAAACGATGCCTTAACGTTATTTTTTCTTTTAAACTTACCACACCGTGCTTTTAACATTACCTAAACACCCACTTTCATATTCCCCACAATAGATTACAAAAAGAACGTCCAATGACAAAACAGAACACCCCCCCCACCAAAAAAAACTAAACAAGCAAATTGTAATACAAAAGATTGAAATACAGATAAAAAATGTTATTAGAAAGCCCTATGTGTATGTGTGTGTATATGTATGTGTGTATGTGTGTGTGCATGTTTGTGTGTATGTGTATGTGTGTGTATGTGTGTGTGTATGTGTGTGTGTGTGTGTGTGTGTGTGTGTGTAAGCTTGAGACGGTAAGTAGGCCAGAATTGGAATTTATATACAGATGAATCGAAAAAGACAAAATAAGCTTGTCTATGAATAAATAAATACTATTTTATTATGTAACCCTCTTTCTAAAAAGAGGGCAGTTTGATAGGAACAAAATAATCATAGAACCGTGTCTGTAACTATATAGTTTCCTTTCCTTGGTTAAACATATTTAACGTACATATTTATACGTCCCAATCACACAGCTGACCTGCTGGCCAAAGTGTTACAGACGTTGGGTTGAAAGAGCCAAGACCCAAAAAGGCAAGACAGAGCAAATCCACCCAAAAACTTATGATGATTCCTTTTTTTAAGGCACCGACAAGATCTAGATACAATGGTTCCCACCGTCAGTAGTCAACAAGAAATACTATGTTAAGACTTTAATGGAGTTCAGGAAGAGATTTCGCCAGAAGAGGCCAGTATTCTTAAAATCAGGCCAGTAGCAAGACAACGCACCAGTCCATAACTCCGCCCTTGTCACAAACTATTTGACAAAGATGGACACCAAGACAGTTCCTCACCCTCCCTATAGTCCAGACTTTACTCCCTGTGACTTTTGGTTATTCCCTACATTCAAGGAAAACTTTAGAGTTTGTCGTTGTGAGACAAATGAGGAGATAAAAGAGGCTGTGCCGAGGCTCATTGATACGCTCATACAAAAGAACTTCTGTGGGGCTGCCCAGAAGTTGTTAGAACGGTACAAGTGCATTGCAGCCGAAGGAGATTACTTCGAACGGGACAAGAGTTTCATGTGTGTGTACTATCAATTAGTGTCCACGTGAACAAGCCTGGAAACTTATTGAAGGCACCTCGTAATAATAATAATAATAATAATAATAATAATAATAATAATAATAATATATATATATATATATATATATATATATATATATATACACATACACACACACACACATACACACACACATATATTCTCCGACAAATGCAAGTTGATATCTCTGGTAAGGAAGATCACTGGAGTTTACTCATCATAAAAGCAGAACTATTAGTAGAAGAATAAAGCACTTTCAGTTGTTGATAATGCGAATATGTAAAGCATAATAGTTTTCGCTTATATCGTGACGGTAACAATTAACACACGAGTTCGCTAAAAAACAAATCAAAACATTCTTTTCGCGTTCAAATCGCAACATATTTCCAAACTTCTAACGGCTATGTGTCGCTTGAAAGAAAATCACCTTTTCCATGTCATAAACACATTACATTTTTTGAATTCTAATGGATAGGTTTCATTCGAAAAGAATAAAAAAACAAATAAATAAATAAAAATATTTTCACATTACAAACGCAACAAATATTAAATATTTTCATTTCATTTCATAATTTTGTGTCTTTTTTCTTTTTACATGTTTTCCTTTATATATTACTAGCAAAAGTACCCGTCGTTGACTGGGTTCAAAAACAGCCGACAGAAAATGGACTCTGTTTTATGAAAGTATGATAGGTTATGAAAAGGAAGGGTTGTAAAGAGATAGCTTCGAATTTGGGGGTATCAAAACCAAAGCAAAATATGATGAAAGTAAAAATAAAATAGATAAACCCCATAATTTATTATACCATACCTGTTCACACTGAAACACTTATCACAATATTCTGTGGATCTGTGGAGGTCAGGCGCGAACGAACACCCCATAATTTTATTATACCATATTTCTTCAAACTGAAACATAATTATCAAAGTATACTTACGCAGATAGATATGAAAAGTCTTTATTAAAGTTTGTGCCTATTTCCATTCTATGAAGGACGGACGCGACCGCAGACCACGCAATTTTATTATACCATCCCTATTTAAGTTAAAACATACTTATCAAAGTATTCTTATGTACATCTATATCAAAAATACTTATAAAAGTTTTTTTTTTATTTTTAATTTTTAAATTTTTTATTTCCATAATTTGTGGACCAGGCGTGAACGCAAACCCCACAATTTTAATGAATCAGCGTTCTGCCAGATCAAACATATCCACTCCTGTGTCTCAATACATCTTCTATCACTATACGTAATCAGTTTTTTAAAATAGTCAATCATGTAGGAGCCTATTCATGACCACACACACACACACACACACACACACACACACACACACACACACACACACACACACACACAC
>NC_136493.1:130518522-130551022 GCF_053919585.1 Euprymna scolopes | reverse complement strand
TCATATCAAGAATAGATAAGGCATAAATGTAAAATTAATCAGTTTAGAGATGGAATAAAATTCCCTTATGAACCAGATGTGTGAGGTTTACAATGTCTGGAGTCGCTTTTAGCGGAATAATCGTATTCGACATGAAAAATGTATGTATGATACATACAGAAAGGGAAACAAAACTGTCAAATAATTGATTTGGCCATAACAGCGGTCACAAGGTAAAATAAAGGACACAGAAAACCAAAACAAATAAACGGAGCTCATCTGTATACTAAAAGGCATATAGAACGCAAAGAAAACCTCTGGAATACCAATTATAATAGAATCACTAGGAACAATTCAGAAAAATACTGGGAAAAGTCTATAAGAAATTAGAATCAAAACGAGGATGGAAAATCTAAAAATACACGAATAACTGAAATATATATTAAAAAAAAACAAACTCTTGCAACATAGTATGACGGCGGTATGCAAATGCCGAGTAGTATGCGAAGTGACGTCACGGTAAGGAAAAAGACTATAAAAAGACTGGAATAGAATAATGCCGCATAAACATAAATAAATAAAAAAATAAATAAAAACAGTACACGGAACCAAAGGATTGTAACCTGCCGTTATAAATATGATAAAAAATATAATCTGAAAGTTCCTCCTCCTCCTCCTCCTCCTAATCCCCCTCCTCCTCAATAAAAAATGTATGAATTCGTTCAATAGAAAATGGTCAGGATATGTCGATGGAAAATGTTTTTGACTGACTGATGAGGTAAAGCACATTTCAAACTTTGGAATCCTAAAGAGGTTTATTACCACTCTAAGTCTAGAGAAAACCAACGATTGTCGTCAGGAAGAAATCAATAATAAACAGCTGTTGTGAGAACAGCAATTATTTTCAATAGTTACCGAAGGAAGCCGAGATTACCGAAAAGCCTAGAAGACAGGTTGTCACTAAGACTCCAGGGGACGTAATCTCTTGGAAGCAGTGAACGTCTGGCATGATAATTCCTAGTGAGTAAATAATACGAGGGGCATACAATAAGTAATGCCCCTGACCCACTTCCAATTGTCTCAATTAGCTGAAATTTTGCATATGCAATGATTTATATCTCTACGGGATATGTGGCAAATTACAGCTCTGAACTAATTGTGGTTTCTGTTTTACAGGTGTTTGAACTGAGTCAGGTGTGAAATGGAGCCTGTTGAATGTCGAGCAGTGATCCGGTTTTTGTATTTGAAAGGACGCACACCACAGGAGACTTTTGATGAAATGAAAGAAACTTATGGTGATAATGCCCCATCATATGGCCGGAAGTCTATGGAAACAGCTCCCAGACCTGGTCGCCCCCCTTCTGCCATTGATGAGGCATCTGTCTGTCAAGTTGAAGCTGCCATTTTGGAAGATCGGCGCATCGCATCGCCAAATAGTTCAAGATGTCAAGATTAGTACAGGGTCTGTGGAAACTATCTTTCATGACCATTTGCATATGCATAAGGTGTCTGCCAGATGGATTCCCAGGTTGCTTACACCATTCCAGAAGCGAGAACGCATCGAGTGCTCGAGGATGAATTTGGAGATGTGCCAAGAAGATGAGTCCAAGTTTTTCAAAAGACTGATTACACAGGATGAAACCTGGTTCCATCACTATGATCCAGAGACCAAAGCCCAGTCAATGCAGTGGAAGCACTTGGACTCACCACCTCCAAAGAAGGCAAGGGTGCCGCCCTCCGCTGGCAAGGTCATACTCACAGTCTTCTGGGACCAGGACGGAGTAGTGATGACAGATTTCCTGGCAAAGGGTACCACGATTACAGAAACCTATTATGCTTCACTTTTAAAGGAAGCTATCAAAATCAAGAGGCGGAGCAAGATCAGCAAAGGCACCCTCCTCCTGCAGGACAACGCTACGGTCCACAACTCGCATGTCGCCAGATCAGAAGCACGGGCGTGTGGTTATGAAATATTCCCCACCCTCCCTACTTTCCTGACCTTGCACCCTCTGACTTTCACCTCTTCCCAGCCATGAAGTTTGTTTTGAAAGGAAAGCGTTCCCCAGATGATGCAGCCTTGATTTCTGAAATCACGTCGTGGTTGGAGGATCAACCTGGGATGTTCTACAAAAACGGTCACCAGAGCTGCATTAAACGATGGGAGAAATGCATAACTCTGGATGGTTCCTATGTAGAGAAGGACTGATAATTGTGCCAAGTTTCGTTGCTCTACTGCTATGGGAAGTGGGTCAGGCGCATTACTTATTGCACGCTTCTCGTAATATCGACTGGCGCCACACCAAATAGTCATAAACGGTCGATGAGAAGGAGAAGCTGAGGAAAGAAAACACCAACCAGACATCCATTTAATTAGTGCAAAGAAGACTGGGACATTGGGGAGGCTTGTTGTTATTCAAATTCTCGTGAAGACCAATAGTCGTTGTCAGCGAGGATTCAATGGCAAGCGGCTGTTGCAATAATGCAACTTCATTCTCCAAGGTTATTGAAAGAGGTGGAGAGTGCTGGAAATCTGGAGAGACTCGTAACCCAGATTCAAGGGAACACCACTGATTATTGTCAATGAGTAAGCTCTGAGGATGGCCTGTATGAGAACTCCTAATGAGTAAATAATAATAATAATAATAATAATAATAATAATAATAATAATAATAATAATAATAATAATAATAATAATAAAGGAGCGATAGGAACAACACCGAAAAACTTTGAAAAAAGAATGGTTGAGATTGGAATCAGAGGGATGGCTAAGAAGATACAACGGATAACAATAATGAAAACTGCAGAAATATTAAGGATTAAATGCTGCCAAAGTTTAACTTAACCTACTCTACAACTCGTACTCTATATTATCTTCCCTGTTTATAGAGCTTCTCATTATAACATAGTGCATATGAACACGTGGGAAAATATTAGCAGCAGCAAAGGATGGCTGGCTTGCGAAGAGATTAGCAGCAGCAGCAATAGCCGAAAAACGCGCATATTCAAATTAGGAAGTGGATTCTGCTTTCCCACCTGTACTGACATGCAGAAGTTCAAGTGTAATGTGAACAGACATCTTGCTACCCATCTCCCTTCATAATATCCCTGAAACTTATGTCCCCGATAGTAGCCCCCTACTTCAAAGTGGCACTGTGCCTTGTTTGGGGTAAAAATTGAATTAAAAAAAAAAAAAATTGAATCATAATAAAAAAAAGAATATTTACGTAGCATTGAGCGCTTTTCGACGAGTTTGATTAACTTCATTAATTTGACTTATTTCTTTTACGTGATTGGACAATTCTAACGATATATTTAAAACTAGCAGTTCCCCGGGAGTAAAAAATTACTAATTTGTTTACAAAGTATCAGAAATTCATTTTGTTGACTTGAATAATTATTGTAATGGAATAGCCATTTTTTTTTTTTACATTGGAGTCACCATTTATCAAGTCCCGGAGGCCGTTCGAGGATAAGGTTAATGAGTGTACATTAGTTAATGGGAGAATATCATAGTAATTGTTAATAGAGGAAATTTGGTAAATTGGATTACTTAAGGGGAACGGCTCATCAAGAACTTGTTTACATAAGACTTGAAGACGACCAAATTATTACTTTATGCCTAGATCTCCTTTTCTATATGGACCTACTATATATAGAGTAAGCACGACGGTTATCAGAAAGGTATGACTTCAAGTCGAATAGCGAACGCTCCTTTCTGACACAATTTAGGACCCATTCTTGCCAACCACTCTCATAGAAACTGAATCATTTCTGCAAGACTAGTATCAATAATAAATAGTCCTTGAATGTGTATCTTCCTAGAGTTTGCCTTCTCTCGTTTGCAAGGAGTTAGTTTATTGTTAAATTCCTGGAAAATACAGGTAGGACTGCCTGAGTCAATTTTTAAAATGCCAGAACGCCCCAATTGTTTTGGAGAGAGTGACTTATTTCCAAACTTTCCAACTTTGATACCCATCTCTCTACAGTGAGTAAAAGTGGATACCTAATTCTTTGTTTTTCATATTAGTAGAAAGTGGATCTTGAATTTATTTTCGGCAGCTGCGTAACTTTTACTTCCATTATTTTATCCTTTAGTCCTCGCATTCCCGGAACGATGTTTCTGACAAAGAGGCAAGAATTGCTGTTTCCTGGGTCAGAATCTATTCCATCTAACACTTACTATTGGCAAATTTTGGAACTTGAAGTAGTATTTTTAGCTCCTTACAACAAATGGATTTATGCCTATGTCTGGAGCGATTTCCATAAAACGTAACATTTCACTAATGTCTGCCTCTCCATTATTGTACTCTGGTTTCAAGAAACCATTTTTCGCTTATATTAATGCGTTCATTCTTTTTCCCCTCATTAAAAACCTTGTCTCTTGCAAGCTTTAACAAGGATACAACAATAATCGAATTACTTTCATTTATGCTTACCGATGACTTGTAAAATACAATAATTTGTTAGTAATATCGAGGCGAGAAACCTACACACAAAACTTACGTAAACATTCTTAAAGTTGCATAATTTAATTAATAAATTAATTTGTTTTTAAAAAACGCAACGAAGAGAACTCGCTATAATTGCACACGATCTGTTTTGCTGGGTAAAAGAAAACAATCTCCACCAAAACAAAACTGAAGTCAAATAAAATATATTCGTGCCAATAATATAGTAAAAGGAAAAATACGAAAAAATGGCTAGTCCGAATCAAGTATCACTAAATCAAGCTATTTAGGTCTGATTTGTGCTGAATAAGTATTTCAGGAAGAAATGTGAAATAAAAAAGTATTCGCGCCAATAACATAGTAAAAAAACCCCAAAAACAAAGAAAAAAAAATGAAATAAAAGCAAAAATGAAAACGCAAATAAATTAGTCCGAATCAAGTATCGACATATTAGACAAGTTGCTATTTAGGTCCGTCTTTGAAAATCCGACAAGATAACATTATATGTTATCATGCTATAATTAAAATTAGCGAACGCATTTCTGTAATGGAAACTGCCACATTTATCAAAGTTATTACGTCGTGCGTTAAAAAAATGTTTTTAATCTCAATGGCCACAGAAAAATACTACCATCAGATTCCTTGGAAAGTAACATTCGAAAAAAGTATTATCTTCGATCTTGTCATAGGGCTTTGTTTACATTTGCATCCAGATGCAGAAGGCGAGCGATACCGCATGTTCAGTGCTGAATATGCACAAACTAATATTTTTTCCCGCTACGTTCATTCATTCAGCTTTAACCTTATCGCTGGCTGCTCGACGCATGTCATTGTTGTATTCGATCGATTTAGGCCCGGAGAGACACAAGAACACACATGATATATGACATGCGTAAAAACGCTGCTATGTTGCGTGCGGAGAATTTGAATTGGTGTTTCTGCTTATGCAGTGCAACTAAAGTAATTCGGCCGCTAACATAAAACGAGTTGTTGCCCGTTTTGCCTGTATTTTTTTTTTTACGGCGTATCAAAAATTTGCGATTTGTGTAAAACAGAATTCAGACATTTTGGTAAAATGTTTTTACTGAATGATCTTAATCTATTGTATAAAGGAAAGTCGGAATTATTTTTTGTCTATTTGTCTCCGATTCAAAGCCAGAAACTACATATGATACTTATCACAAACCTAACAATCATTGGATTTAGCATGATTCTAACTTGGTTACGATATGAAATCGTGTAATATTTATTCCATTAAGTTAACTAGGGACCCAATTCTTGCATGATGGTAAAAAATTACCGTTTTATTCATTTTTACTGATAGTTGTTTCCGAAAAAACTCAGTAAAAGCGGAAAAATATATAATCTTTGAATAAATATTTTCCAAAATTACTGGATTCAGCATTAAATAACCCGAAAAGGATTGACATACCGTAAAACAAAACAACCAAACCAAACCAAACCAAACATTAGGAATAAATATTTGAATATAACAACTTGAAGCATAATCCCCACTCCAATGACATTAAATAACCCGAAAAGGGTTGATATGCCGTAAACCAAATCAAACCAAATTACTATATAGATGGGACTAACACTAGTACTAACACTCCATTTTAGCGTACAAACATTACTCAGATTAGTACCCCCCACCACTGGATGAAAACGTGTTATCCGGTGAACAAGTCGTAAAAATCGAAGCAAACTCACTTATACAGATCTAAATTAGATGGTTTGAAATCTAACAAATACTAGCAGGAAGAAGCGACGTTGCCCGAGATTGAATGATGATCAACGAATGTGTCACTCTCTCACATTCGTATTGTCATTGAAATCGGTGAAATTGTCCATTTTTCAATCAAATCGATTGGTTGCCTGCTCTAGTTAAGAACATATCGCTTCACGTGCTTTCCCGCAGTGACTTAGTTCACAATACGTTGTAGTCTACAGTGCACTGTAGAGAACCTATTGTTGATATAATAAAAAATATTTTTATATATATATATATAATGGCTTTAATTAAAGTTTAAAATACCAAAGTCAGGCATCATAGTTCAATTGTGCTCTAAGCAAAAACATACATTTCGAACGTGCCCGTGTCATAAAAAAACCTACTGTTAATTTTTATACGTGTGGCCTTTCTGCTTGTGCGGTGATAGTGGCTTGAATTTAAGTTTAAAATGAAAAAGTATCATCGTTCAGTTGTGCTCTAAACAGAAATATTCATTTCAAACGCACCCTCGCCATCTCAAAGAAGCTACTGTTGATTTTATATACCTGGACTTTCTGTTTGTATTGCAATAAAACTTTTCAAATGTACTTGTGATGTTAGGCTGTATAAGGTGTTAGCTTTGACTAAAATCGCCTGTTCCTCATTAACAAAGACAAAGGCTACCTCTTTTAGAGGCAGCTGCGCGAGACAAGGGTAGAGCAATGCTCAACCACACCTCTCCTGAATCGACACTGCTTGAGTACAGTGGCAAAGAGAAGAAGTCCAGGACGACTAAAAACAATGCCGGGATGAGCTGAGAGCACATACAGCCCTGGAAGTCTCAAATAGTCACCCATTTAGTCGTGACCAGGTTCAACGTTGCTTAACTTCGGTGATTCAACGAGAACCGGTGTAGCAAGGTGATTATGCCGTATAACAAGATACGTCATTGAAAGCATGCAATCAGTGACTATAACGATTAATGACGATTGTTTTGAGGCATAAACAATATATATATATATATATATATATATATGTATATATATATATATATATATATATATATATATATTACTACTTCATTTATTCACATAAATTTAATATACGAAAGTATAGATTTATGCGTAAACTTTAAGTATTTACTTCAAAAGTGCTCAATACGTAGGTAGAGCTAGTTAGTAATTTATAAAATATATATGGCGATTAAGCTACACTGAATATTCTGCGTTTCATCCAACTATAGGATTCGTCAGGCTTATGAGCCTGACGAATCCTATAGTTGGATGAAACGCAGAATATTCAGTGTAGCTTAATCGCCAAATATATTTTATAAATTACTATATATATATATATATATATAGTCATACGATGAGGATGATAGGTACTTTTTGTTTCTTGGAACGCATCATCTAGTACATAGCTAATAAAATACGCAAGGCTTAGGATAGAATTAAATGGAATATGGAATACGTAAAATACCGCTACAATCGTAATAACAGTAACATTAGGAACAGTTTCGAAAACAAAATCCAAACTATTTAGTTCTGCTTGAAGTTTTCTTTTTGTTTAAACATTTCCAGAAGAAGTAAGCACTCCCTATCTAGTACATACTCTGATCTTATTCATCATCACCGCCGAAAAAAATCCATAGGATTATCTCTTTCTTTGCACAACTCTTACACTTGGTGATTGATTGCATCTTATCTTTAAATTCGTTCGCTTCAGAAAAATTACAATAGCGTTCGATTTAGTTTATAATAACGCCTTCTCTCTCTCTCTCTCTCTCTCTCTCTCTCTCTCTCTATATATATATATATATATATATATATATATATATATATATATATATATATATATATTCTGTGTGCACGTAACCCAACCGTTTTCACTATGCATACATTTACTTTAATACGAGTTATACTATTATTACTACTTAACATAATAAAAGCACTAATAATACTTCTAATACTAATATTAATACTATTAATTTTAATGATGATGATTATAATGATAATATTTAATATTAAACAGAACTCCTTTTCATATCCTCTTATTATAATCTTATGACTAATACAAAAATTCTAACGTATTTATACGATTTACATGTAATTTTATTTTTAGTAATAATACTTACATAGAATTCAGAGGAGGTGCAAGTGTTTCTTTGCTTCTTCAATTAGCCCTGGGACCAATGGGATAGTATACATATCGCTATTTGTAATGTAGAAGTATTTTTACTCCCTATTTTGTGTATACTGTGATTCTACTCATCATCACCTCTTCAAAAATGTATACGATGCTTATTGCTATTTGCTTCCTTAATTCTCCATGGGAACACCAGTACACACACACACACACATATATATATATATATATATATATATATATATATATATATATATATATATATATATATATATGAACCCCAATCTCTGGTCCCCCCTCGCCAATCTTTCACGAAAAACACCCGTCTAGCTGAATCCCCTGTGAACAATTTCCCCCACTCTATATCTGCGCCTAAATCAAAACGCGGATTCCGTGAACAAAGCTTCTTTCTTAGAACAGCCCGCCTGTGGAACTCTATTCCGTCTGCCTGCTTCCCACCGGACTACAAATTGGATGTGTTCAAGTCCAACGTTAACAAATTCCTAATGAACCGCTTCATCAAATCTCCACACTAACGTAATGTACTTGCAATAACCCTTATACCTGAGTGGCTTCCGGGCCTTGATAAGTGGTGATCACTATATATATATATATATATATATATATATATATATATATATATATATATATATATATATATATATATATATCTCGATATTTTCAATATATTAGCTAGTTTTATTGGACTGACCTATGTATCTATTCCGTCCTATTGCTAGAATTAGGAAACACCGATCCAAACATCGATAATCTTGTAATGTTTTTGTTGTTGTCTTTTTTTTTTTGTTGTTTTGGGTTTTTTTTCCTTGTAATTCAATAATTAGCGATTGGGATGAAATATATCGAGGAAATAATATAATTAAAGCAGCGTGAATCGATGCGAGAGCGGGCTGCCAGGGTCGAATAGTTAACCGATAGATGAAAATGTCCAGCTGCATCTACACTCCCAAAACATAAACAAGCAGAACAAAGATGCAATTACGAAAGAGAAAGTGTTTTATTACCGAGGTCAATAAGCAAGTCGGTCCACCATTTTCGAGAAGAAGCGAACAACATTGTTTTACGTTTTATTATGTTTCTTTGATATAACAGAGGCGCGTGTGAAATTTATATTATACTGATACTGCTGAGTTTTGCTTTTACATTTTATTGATTTCATAGTAAAAACTAATTTCGAGTCTCACTCAGAATAAGGATCAGGTTACATTAGGAATTTCCCGAACAGTTTACGTAGAATGCCAGAAGGTGTCGAACGAAAGTTTCATGATTTTTTTTTTTTCGCGCAAACGCTATTATTTTTTTTAATGGAAAATATATTATTTCTGTTATTGCGAAGATATTTTAATGAAAAATTATTCGATAAAAATGAAAACAATATTCTTTTTGCTGTTACAAGTGACGATACAATGAATATTTATCGAACGATTTTCACGAAACTTTAAGAAAATTAAAATTCAAATCAAAAAAAGGAAAACACTCATTGTAAGGTAAGTTTCATTAATAAATATTTATTTTTTGGAATAACGAACAACAGATAGCAAACAAAAAATTGAGTTTTTAATATGATTTTTTTCTTTTTATGATTTTTTAGTTCCCAGCGAGATAAATATTTAGCTTTTTTCAAAATAATAAACCAATGATAGCAAATACATGTTTTCTTAAATGATGCCAAATTGCTGTGATTTCATTGGCTCAGCGTTTTGACACCTTTCGGTATTTTATGTAATTGCCCGGAAAATCCCGGCGTTAGCACGGTCCTTATTCTGCATACGTACTTTATTTTCTTATAATTTTATTGGCTTTAGCGGCTAGGAGTAAAGCAGTATTATACTGTACTTCATCTTTTGCTGTCTTTTGTTAAAGAAGGAGAAATCCTTCTAGATTAAGACAATTTTTACCATTTCTTTTTGTTGGGAGAGCTGGAATTTTCTCCACATTAAAAAACAACAACTGTCTAACTGTGACCCTATAGGAGAAGGGGAAATACACAGTAATAGCTTTTTTTTTGTAGTCACACTATAGTAAATAAGTCGATCATTTTAACTTATTAGTCTAGGATATAAAGTTATCTTCTTAGATTTTCAAAGTCATACTCAAATAATCTTTAAGCGGAGAAATGCAACTTTCTTCTTATCGAGCCAGTTCTCATTTGTTGTTGTTGTTGTTGTTGTTCTATGTTATTGGCAATATAATATCGCATTTCGTTACAATTTATCTTACACAGATAACATAAAAGTTTTTTTTTTAATAACGATGAAAAAATCAAAACCAACAAGGAGAATAACTCATATTTTTAAATTAAAAATTAATAAAACTTGTCTACTTTATAATTAAACGTTTATTTCCTTTTCTATATAAATTATTTGGTTAGAATTTAATGTTTTAGACTAAAGCCAAGTATTATGGTTCAGTTGTGTGCATGTACTAAATATAAATGACATTTCTTAAAGGAACAACTGTGCTAATAAATGAATAAATGAATAAATAAATAAATAATAACCAAGCATATTGGCCCTGTACAACAATAGGCCAGTCACTATTAACTTGGAAATATAATTTTAACAAGTCTATGTTAGAGTTAAGTTTAAAGTAACGTTTTCATTTAGTCTGCCATACTTACGCCTGAAATTGTATTTTATCTCTAAACACACACAGATTAGATGGCCGCATCTTTATAATCTCTGTTTCGCAATATTCAGCTTATGTTAGAACTAGCACTAAATATATTTGACACAATCACTATTGCTATTTGATATACTTTTTAACCCATTAAAAACGAACAAAAGTTATGATTGAGAATGTTGATTTATGAAAAATTAATGGTTGAATATGCTTAAATTTGTGCTCATTTTTGCATTGAATACTAATCCTATTAATCCCTATTGATATCTAACTGTGCATTGAACAAATATCGTAATCTTTAGTTCGATGCACCTTATCATAACAAAGACAAATATACAATTTCCTTCTTACTCTTTAAGATTAGTTCATTACTAATCACTTGGGGCGCTTCTACCATAAAATACCGATAGAATTTCCCAGGCAAAATTAGTTCAGTCAGAATGATATTCTTCTAAGGCGATAGTCCAAAGCTCCACTTTCTAACCTTGTGTTGAATTTTACTACCGTAGGAGGGAAGTTAACACTCTGTCTCTGTCTGTCTGTCTGTCTGTCTGTCTGTCTCTCTCTCTCTCTCTTTCTCTCTCTCTCTCTCTATATATATATATATATATATTACGCGGCGTTGCCTGGGGCGAAAATCTAACACATTTCTATTAAAACTTTTATCTATCTTCATCTTTCTTCTACCTTACCCGGTTTTCTCCTACCACTCCATTTTAATCCTGCGCCTAATTTCCTTCTTTCTCTGGACACACATACACACACGGACTACTCATTTTTATAGATTTTTCAACAAATGAGTCAGCATAAGGGAATAAACTCCTTAATTAAAAACTCAGAGTTACTTCGCTTCATTAGTATACATGATCTAGCTGGAAAACCGACCTCTATCCCCTATAAAATCTACGTCAGTTTAGAGTGATAAATAAATATTTTCTTTCTCGATTTTAAACATTATTCATCTAGGGAAATGCCGATCAAGAAAATTCCAACTTATGGGTATTTGTTTTGTTGTTTTTTACTTTTAACTGGACATATAAACAAACACACAGTCACCTGCTCTTTACATTACAAATAATAATAATAATCCAGATAAAATTTTCATTCACAGAGTAACATTCAATAAGAATGGTCAATATCGAATAGATCTGTTTAATAAAGATTTTATTTTATACAAACATTGTTTGACTGCATATTTTCAAATCATATTTCGGTTACAGCTCTATCCTGAAACTCATCTGTTTTTATACATTTTATCTACCACTTTGTAGCAAAATATAATAAATATAATAAATAAAAAACAGCAATTTCATAAGTGAGCTCGAGAAAATAATCCAGAGCGCTACTGAAAGTGCTATTTAAAATAAGGAGGGCCTTCAGAGCACTACTAAAAACAAGTTGCTTACTGCCCCCTCCCTCAGAAAAGAATATTTTAAGTGAACAGTGAAACAAATCTGAAGGATTCTAGAACGCTGAAGACATTAAATAAAAGTAAGGAGGCCCCCAGAAGACTACTGGAACTAAAATTATTATAAATAACAAAAAAAAGAGGCCCCCAGAGCACTACTGAATAAATGTAATAAGGCCTTCAAGTCACTAGCAAAACTAATTTTTTTACCCCTTCAGAAAGTAATTATTTTTTAAGCGGTCACTGAAAATAATACTCAGAGGGTCTCCATAGTACTACTGAAAACACTAATTAAATTAAGAAGGCCTCCAGTGCACTACTTAAATTATTTTAAGAACCTTATTTAAAATATAAAACTATTCGATGATTTTACGTGATTTTTGCTGTACGACCTGGTCTTTCCGTCACGGTGAAAATTTTGTTTTTTCATATGGGTAGAATTCTATACAAGTAGCTTATTTTCTTATTTAAAACTAAAACTACTTGATAATTTTACGAGATGTTTGTTCTTTCCGTCATGGGGAAGATTTTGTTTGTTTTTCCATGTGGGCAGAAGTACATTATTTTCTTATTTAAGAGTAACTTAGCTTGCCTTTGGAAACAATAATGTGTTACGCACTATTTTTATTTATAAGATAAACACTTTACAATAAGTTAAAATAGACAAACTTATCTATGTAGAAATGTAACTTATCTTACATTTGTCACGTAAGTACTTAAGTTACACCTGAAATGTTTAAAAGATCACCAATTAAAAGCACTCCATTTTGTTCTAGTGAATAATTTTCTACGGGATCAGATTTCAAAGTTTTTGGAATTTATAATCGACATAACGCGTAAGTACGCAATAATGTTTTCACATGTTTATCTACCACTTTCAAGCAAACTATAATGAATAAAATAAAAGAAATTCACAAGTGATCAGTGAAAAAAACCCCCAAAACTCAGTAGCTTTCCAGAGCTCTAGTAAAAGCACTAATTAAAATTATAAACGGCTCTAGAGCACTACTAAAACCAAGTTTCTAATCCCCGCCCCACAAGAGAAAATATTTTACTAAGTGAGTATGATATAAACTAACACACATGAGGCTTATAGAGTGCTTTTGAAAGCACTAAGTAAAAGTAAAGACGTCTCCAGAGTACTAAGAAAACCAAGTTTCCAAGCCCCTATCTGTTTTATTAACTATCAATATTTAAAATATGTCCTCAAATAACGTGACAAACAAACAAACATAGTGACAATCAGATACAGAGTTTTAGTATAGTATAAATTTTTCACTCTTTATTAGTATATACGAATCTCTTTCTCTCTCTTCATGTATATTTCTCCTGATATCACTATAAAACCATCTCATTCTATACAAAACCTTAAAAATAAAAAAGTCTTATATTTTCAAAACAAAAACATTCGTCAAATGCTAATTTTTTTTAAATTCTAAAAAATGAGAAGTGCTTAGAATAAAATAAGGAACGCATTTTATGTAGGTTTCATTAACAAATATTCAGTACATAACGAGAAAAATCGAGATAAAACTTTAAGACACCCAAATGCAAGAGAAATTTAAGAGACGGATAATAATGCCCTTGCAAAGGGAAAGCACCTACTAGATTAGATAGACAAGAATAGCAGAAAAATATATGTATATATCTATGTATGCATCTCGTGTATATTACATCTAAACGTAATTACAATAGTTGCACTGAATAAGTTCACACTGACGTGATCAAAAGTGTTGTTCGTAAAAACAATATTCTGCTAGAAAAACAAAAATAATGTAATTTTATTCACCCCCCCACACATACACACATATATGATTACTTCATTTAATCACATAAATTAATATACGAGGATATAATTTTATGTGTAAAATGTTCAGCATTTACTTCAACAGTGCTCAATACGAAGATAGAGCTAGGTAGTAAGTAATGAAAATATATATGGCAATTAGGCTACACAGAATATTCCGCGTTTCATTCTAGTGAGAATTGTTCAGGCTTATGCTTGACGAATTCTCGCGAGAATAAAACGCGGAATATTCTGTGTAGCTTAATTGCCATATATATTTTCATAACTTGCTAATATATATATATATATATATATATATATATATATATATATATATATATATATATACTCTACTATTATATAAAAGGAAATTTGTCTGTGTGTCTTTATCGGTGTGTCTGTGTGTTTGTGAGTTAGTTCCCTATCGACTCGAAAACGGCTGAGTCTATTTTATGAAATTTCACACGAAAGTACTTTATGTGTCTGTCAGTATTCTTAGATAAATTTTGTATCAGAATGATTTTAATATGTATCGATAATCGAAAAAATTCGATGAAAGAAAAAACGGGCAATTTTAATCAAATTTAACACTTTACACATCCTAACATTACAACTGCATTTGAAAGGTTTTAATACCACATAAGCAGAAAGGCCAGGTATATAAAATCAACGAAAAGTTCTTTGATATGGCAGGAGAGAGTTCGAAATGAATGTTTCTGTTTAAAGCCCAATTGAACTATGATACTTGACTTTTGCCTTTTAAACTTTACTTCAAGCCATTATATATATATATATATATATATATATATATATATATATATATATATATAAAATAATTCTTCAAAGTCAACAATAGCTTCTCTACAGTGCAATGTAGACCACAGCGTATTGTGAACTAAGTGTGAACTGCAGGGAGGCGTGTGAGGCTTCCCCCCGTTGCACAGCGATGGCTCCTTAACTAAAACAGGCAATCAATGGATTTGATTGAAAAATTGGTGATTTCACCGACTGCGATGATAATAAAAATATGGGAGTGTGAAACATTCGTGGATCATTATTCAATCTCGGACAACGTCGGGTAAGTGAACGTGTGTGTGTGTGTGTGTGTGTGTGTGTGTGTGTGTGTGTGTGTGTGTGTGTCTGTGTCTGTGTACATTTCCCTACGCAATAACTCTGTCACTTTTAAGCCTACAGATTCGAAATTTGATATACAGGGTACTGAAATTTGGGAAAATCAATGTGATTGGTTTTCGGACAAAAATTTGGCGATTAAAAGGTCAAAGTTCAACAATTTGACCTTTGAGAACTCTACCAAACTTCTCCTACAATTTTGGGTCTAAACACGTGAAATTTTAGATATAAGTTCCTTGGGCATGGATCTAACTTAATAACTTATTTGAGCTCTAAACAATAAATGTTAAGGGGTCATAATAGGGGTCAAAGTTAAAAAAATTTTCCCTTTTTTTTTGCTCAGCATACAGCTCAAAACACTCGGGCAACGCCGGGCACCCATACTAGTATATCTATAAAAGTGAACGTGTGTGTGTGTGTGTGTGTGTGTGTGTGTGTGTGGTCTGTCTGTGTACATTTCCTTACGCAATAACTCTGTCAATTTTTAGTCTACAGACTCGAAATTTGATATACAGGGTACTGAGATTTGGTAAAATCGATGTAATCGGTTTTGGGCCAGAAATTTGGCGATTAAGGAGTCAAAGTTCAACTATTTGACCTTTGAGAACTCTACCAAACTCCTCCGACAATTTTGGGTCTACACACTTGAAATTTTAGATAAAGATCCTTTGGACATGGATCTAACTTAAAAACTTGATTTGAGCCCCAAAACAATAAATTATTTAAAATTAAGTTTAAAAAAATATTGAACTCTGCGGTCTCTTCCAAATTACTCAGACAATTTCTGGTCTAAATATTTGAAATTTTACATAAAGGGTATTCAGAGATAGGGCAAGCTTTTTCATCAGTTTGGGTAGAAAATTTTTGTTACCAATATATAAATGTATGTATGTATGTATGTATGCTTTCAATAGAGGCGACGGATTTTACCCAGATCAGTATCGTTTTTAAGTTCGACCTTTCATACGACAAATATTGAAAAATTGGCTAAAAACATTAATATCTTCCCCTTCCACTAGGCACTTTTCTACAGGGGGGGGGGACACTTTTTTCGCCGATATTTTTTAAAGTTATCCTCTCCTTTAGATTTTCTAGCCTTAATTTTAAAAAATGTCGCTGCCGGTTTGGAGGTGGTCGTAACAGCATAAACGTTAGGTTTTAACCCGTTCTTTTCCTCCCTTGCGGTACGGGTTCGAGCCTGCCTTCCTACTACCGCTTTTTTTTTTTTTTGCTCAACATACACATCCAAACACCCGGGCAACGCCGGGCTGAAAAGCTAGTATATATATATATATATATATATATATATATATATATATATATATATATATATATATTATATATATATATATATATATATATATATATATATATATATATAAACACATTAATGCACTTGTTTCTATATTTGTGAATTTTTTTAGATGAGGATAATATATATATATATATATATATATATATATATATATATATATATATATATATATATATATATATAGAGAGAGAGAGAGAGAGAGAGAGAGAGAGTGATACATATTAGGCTGGTTCAAAAATAATGTCAGTTTTTGACGTTCAAGTATATATATAAAAACGATATTCTTTTTGCACCAACCTAATAGTAAGAATGTACTTCTAAAGACAAAAATATGTTTAAGACTCCAAACATTCATCATAGAATCGTAATAATTGGTCAAACTTTGTTGTAAGTTCCGCTATCCTGGAAATTAAAGCTTCGACTCCCAGTAAGGGTGACGCTCAAAATACCATTGCGAATTACTCCGGACTTCTACCCAGTCATGGTTGACGTAACGAGAACATGCTACCACCATGGATTAAATAGAGGGTTCCGTTCGAAATTCTGTGCAGATTCATGAGTTCGGCAACATACAGCTGAATAATGTCAGAAGTTATATCGACACACACGTTGTGTGAATAACACACAAGATGAGAACAGTAGTTCAAATAATCCTTATATGTTATATTTACTTGTTACAAAATCATTTGCTTTGTTTTACGCTTATTAAAAATATTAAATAAGTCATAAAAATGCACAACATATAAGAACAGTAAATAATATATATATATATATATATATATATATATATATATATATACATATATATATATATATATAACTACTTAATTTACTCACATAAAATTAATATACTAAAGTATAGATTTATGCGTAAACTTTAAGTATTTACTTTAAAAGTGCTCAATACGTAGGTAGAGCTAGTTAGTAATTTATAAAATATATATGGCGATTAAGCTACACTGAATATTCCGCGTTTCATCCACTCTAGGACTCTTCAGGCTTATGCGCATAAGCCTGAAGAGTCCTAGAGTGGATGAAACGCGGAATATTCAATGTAGCTTAATCGCCATATATATTTTATAAATTACTATATATATATATATATATATATATATATATATATATATATATATATATATATATATATATATATATATATATCTTCTATAATATAAAGCTGAATGTGTGTGTGTGTGTGTGTGGTCACGAATAAGCTCCTATATGGTTGACTATTTTAAAAAAACTGATTATATATAATGATAGAAGATGTATCGAGACACAGGAATGGGTATATTTGATCTGGCAGAACGGTGGTTCATTAAAATTGTGGAGTCTGCGTTCGCGCCTGGTCCACAAAGTATGGAAATAAAAAAAATAAAAAATAAAAAAAAACGTTTACAAGTGTTTTTGATATAGATGTACATAAGAATACTTTGATAAGTATGTTTTAACTTAAATAGGGATGGTATAAGAAAATTGTGGGTCTGCGTTCGCGCCTGGCCTCCATAGAATGGAAATAGGCACAAACTTTAATAAAGACTTTTATATCTATCTGCGTAAGTATACTATGATAATTATGTTTCAGTTTGAAGAAATATTGTTTAATAAACTTGTGGGGTGTTCGTTCGCACCTAACCTCCATAGAATGTAAATATTTCACAAAGTTTAACAAGTTTTTTTTTTATATAGATCCACACAATATTGTGATAAGTGCCTCCGTGTAAACAGGTATGGTATAATAAATTATGGGGTTTATCTATTTTATTTTTACTTTCATCATATTTTGCTTTGGTTTTGATACCCCCAAATTCGAAGCTATCTCTTTACAACCCTTCCTTTTCATAACCTATCATACTCTCATAAATCAGAGTCCATTTTTTGTAGGCTGTTTTTGAACCCAGTCAACGACGGGT
This sequence comes from Euprymna scolopes, assembly GCF_053919585.1. Lineage (NCBI taxonomy): Eukaryota > Metazoa > Mollusca > Cephalopoda > Sepiida > Sepiolidae > Euprymna > Euprymna scolopes. The sequence goes on along the minus strand of NC_136493.1, from coordinate 130,532,543 downwards.
ACTTTTGCTAGTATATATATATATATATATATATATATATATATATATATATATATATATATATATATATATGTATATATAATGCTGAGTTCATAAATTAAAAACATATGATAGCTAGAATCGAAACAAAAACATTTAGCGCTTCATCCACGTTCCCTATCGCTTAATCCATCGGTAAATAGATATATGAGATTTAGAAATAAACCACTGCAAGCTATGAATGAATTTGCGCATGCCCAAAAGTAACAGAAAATATTTTGGCAAGTTGAAATGAATATTTTGCATTTTAACTTTCCGACACATTTCTGTACGCGTTATTCATCCATCCAAATACTTTTACTCGTTATAAACTTTTCTTGGTGTATGCTTTCTATTCCATGTTAATTTCAGTGTTATGTGACCAGTATTTAAAGAGTTTATCGGTTAAATATTTTCACATAGACACACACGCGTAACACATCTAGTGTTTGATTTATTGATACAAAAAGACAGTACTTTTTCGTTTATGCATGTTTCGTTGAATAGCTGCGATAATTCCTGTTTGTTTCTCCTGCGATCCGTCTTTTCCACTTGGTCAAACAATTTTTTAAATATATATAGAAGAAAAGAAACACGGATATTAATACACATTTAAATATAAATGTCTTTCTTTTTTCCCGAAACGTCGTACATTGTCCTATTTCAGGTAAAAGGTTTTTAAAGGAAACAGAGTTCAAAGGCGTCAAAAAGTTTAATAATAATGGAGATACTAGAACCGAAATCTCTCTCTCTCTCTCTCTCTCTCTCTCTATATATATATATATATATATATATATATATATATATATATATATATATATATATAGTCATCCAAACACAGTACTGTTTCGCTGTTTCACAGCTCATCAGTGCGGCTAGACAGGCAACTACCTCAAGCCAGGATTGAAACCCGACCGTCTGTACGACTGTCAAGGCTCCTAACCACTATGCTATCGGCGGCTGCTGTGTGAGTCATGAGTTTAACGATGTTTTGACATCATCCGAACTACCTAAGCTCGATTTGTTTACACAAAGAGCATCGCTTATACGCTAATGGTAATTCGTATATCACTTCTCAATATGCTCAACTGAAGATGAGGAGCATTATAGTCATCCACATATAGTACTGTTTCGCTGTATTTGTATACCTGTGCTTTATGTATGAATATTTTAGATTACATCAACAAGTTGTTGTTTGGGTCTATGCGATTTCCTCAGAACTATTGCATGCGTATGTATGTATGTATGTATGTATGTATGTATGTATGTATGTATGTATGAACCCTTTTTCGGGGTCAACGGCCAACTAGCACCGTGTATATTTGTATGTATGTATATATGTGTTGGGGTGGAGAGGGCTCCCGTAAGCCGTAGTGAAGGCAACCTTTCTAGGAGAAGCAAATCTCTGATTTAAAAAAACCATAAAGCGGGAGACCAGTACCCGCATTAAGCTGGTCTGCAGTTTAATTTGTTGCTGGCTATCTTGCTCTTGCTTGATGCTGGATCTCAACATTTTGAACCGAGAGAGAGACTTAGCTGTCGTACAAAGCTAAGACTCTGTAACATCATATTTGTATAGATACTCCCTCAGGAATTTGGGCTCATGGATTTTAAATATCTGAGGGAGTGGCACTCGTCTGACAAGACGTTGCAATCATCATGTATGTATGTATGTATGTATGTATGCATTTGTCTTATAGCACATTAGCGGACTAATCGACATTACACGGGCAAATGTATAACATATTTCTATTAAAACCTGGATCTCTTTACCTCTTTACACCGTCTCTCTTTCTCATTTTCTTTCTTCCGCTCCCCAACCCTCTCTTTGTTCTCCGCGAATTCTGTTTCTTCTCTAACTAGATTCATACACACAGAAAAATAATTATACAATAGATTCTTCGAGGAATGGGTAAGTAAATAAAATGACTGAAAAATCGATGCCCCCACTCCCTGTCGAAACCTAACCCAGTTGCCCCACAAAGAATGAATATTCTTTTCTAAATTAAAAACATTATTCATCCGGATCAACGCCGTTAAAGAATATACCTATTTTGTGGTTTTTGATTTTAAGTTTTTATTACTGGACATACAAACTCACATACTACAGCCTTTTATATAATAAATATCCCCCTCCGAAATGCTTACTTTTCAAAGTTCTTCATTAGTTAATATAAATGAACTTTCCTGCTATGAGATCTTCATCGGAATATAATATGTTTACAGGTCTAAGTCAATTCATAATTAAGTACATTTGTGAATATATATATATATATATATATATATATATATATATATATATATATATATATATATATATATATATACATATTAAAAAAGCGAATGCTATCCGATTTTCATTATAGTTTAACGTTGCGATTTTTATTAGAGATGAAATATCTTGAATGCTAAATTACGTATATAAAAACGTATATAGTTTGCTATAGCATAGATTGAAGAATAGTCATACTGCGAGCTGAGCATCCAGAGCTTCCTTGACACCGCTGGTATTGCTAGAATATCAAACTAGTGTATAGTGTAATTTGAAACACACACACACACACATATATTCTAAGACACATGTTTCGTCGTCTCTAAAACTCATCAGTGTGGCTAGAAATAATGAGGTTCGAATGGATCGGGTTTCCAGTTTCCATGACACCGCGCATATTGATGGACAATCAAACTAGTGTATAGCGAACTTTATATATAGTTAAACAGAAACACAGGTTTCGTCATCTATAAGCCTCACCAGTGTGACTGATCAGCAGCATAGTTCGAAACCGTGACCTAGTAGCTGACTCTCGAAATATCTGGCAGTTCATTAAATTAAAAGTAAATTTGGCTCAGTGTGCGCTGAGAGAGGTCGCATTTGCCAGAATGTAGTCTATATGATCAAATAAAGAATATGAAACAATTAAAGTATTTTTCTCATATATATATATATATATATATATATATATATGTATATATATATATATATATATATATATATTAGCCTGACGAATCCTTACGAGGATAAAAAACGGAAAAATCTTCTTTACAGCTTAATTGCTATATATATATATAGTTTCATGACGTACTACCTAGTTCTATTCACATATTGAGCGCTATTGAAGAAAGCACTGAAAATCGATACGTAAAATATTATACCTCCTCATAACACACACACACACACACACACACACACACACACACACACACACACACACACACACGCACACACACATATATATATATATATATATATATATAATGATGATGATGAGAATAATGGAAATAGTATTCCGACAAAATAGAGAAATAAAAAGAAACAAACCGAGTTATGTGTTCATCAAGCGTTTCGTCTTTATTTCGATTATTTCATTCATCCAGAGGAAGTCTAGAAATGAAGACGAAACGTTTGGTGAACACATAAATTGGTTTGTTCCTTTATATATATATATATATATATATATATATATATATATATATATATATATATATATATATATATATATATATCGTTATGAAGTAAGGTGTGTTTATATATTTGTATGTACTGGATGTACCCATACTTCCGGTCTTTTTGTGATATTTTATATTGTATGAGTATTAATAAGCATTCCTCAAATGTCAGTTTCTCAGGAGTATGTCAAATGTGTTTTTAGGGGACATGGTACGGGGGTAAACTCCTATTTGAAAATTCAAATGTACCAGGTTTGCATAAAATAATTTTATCAATTGTTATTAGATATCGATTAAGCAAAATTCCATGAATCTCAATTTCGTTTTTAGATCCCTCATCCGTCAGACTTTAGCCATAAATCTTGTTGGTATAAGGCCACTTATTGATCCGCGCTGAAATATTAACGTTATTATTTAGAAAGCCATTCCTAACATGGGGACGGGAGGGTGGTTTGTACCTATTCTGTACTTTAACCTGACAATTTAATAAAAACAGATATCATAAAACTTTAGTTAGACTTGAAAATACTATCTCAAAAAACAAAAAACAAAAAAAATACCTAAGATCAATAAGTACATTAGCACCGTATTCACTAACTTAATCTATATCAGCTAATTAGTTTAGGAGAAAACCATGTACGTACAACTATATAAACATAAACATTTCTAATTTAAGATTTTAGGCATTTTCTAGAATCAAAACTGTAATTGACTTATTAATTAGAATAAAGATTCTTGACATAAGGTTTAATATCATTATATTTTGATTTCAGTCTTCGTAAAGGAATATAAAATTAGTGCAACATTATTATATGCGGGTAATGAATATTACCCGTCCTAAGACGGGTAATATTCTCTCTCTCTCTCTCTCTCTCTCTCTCTCTCTCTCTCTATATATATATATATATATATATATATATATGTATATGCACGTGTGCGTGTGTATACTTATGCGGAATACGGACTGTGCTATTTTTAGATAGGATTGTTACGTTAAATTTTTAAATTGTTAGGTGAATGGTTAAAAAATGCTCTTCTCTGCCTATGTTAAGAATGGGTTTCTAAATATTAACGTCATTACTTCAGCACGGGCTTTATTCAACAACTGCAACTATATATATATATATATATATATATATATATATATATATATGTGTGTGTGTGTGTGTGTGTGTGTGTGTGTGTGTGTGTGTGTGTGTGTGTGTGTGTGTGCGTTGAGCAGAAATAATTTATATTATTATGAGGAGTACATTATGTTATTGCAATCAGCCATTCTATTTTTAACTCCATTGTGTATATTCTGTTGAAGGTTTGTTTTCGAGAATCAGATCGATTGATGGGAGGGAAAAGTTCTCCAGTTTGAAAAATCAGAAATTCTTACATTTGTTTTATACTGAAGAGGAACACGCATCGCTAACTCATTCTGCGATATTTTAGACGAATCCATTCGACGGACTTTTAACGGTAAAAATCCTCCGAGCAAACTCCGTTTTTTTTTTAATTCTTTTTGTTTGTTTGTTTGTTTGTTTGTTTTTGGCAGAGAACTGCGCGAAAGCTGTATAGAAATCGTCGCATACATTTTGCGCAAGTATAACAAAACAACGAATAAAAGGAATTTCTGACCTTGATTTGAAGATTGATACATAAATAAATTAAAAGAAAAAGAAGAAAAAAGGTTTAAATAGTCGTTGGAGAAAAAAAAGAAAAAGGGGGAAAAAGGTAAAATTTAATCCACTTACGTTTTGTATAGAGTAATCTTCCGTAGATCTGATCCACTAAATAAAGATAGGTGTTCCTTGCGAGAATACACGAGCGTATTAGGCCTCACGGTAGTGTGTGTATGCGTATGCGTGATGCGCGCCTAGTCAAGGTGATATATGTCAAGTTACCTGATGAGCGCCGAGCAGCCACGTGTGGTTTGCTTATCGACAGCCGAGTAAGAAACCCGACCATAGTTTCACAGCGGATCTCAAATGAACACGAAATTTGATCGACGCGCTTCCTTGTATTTCCTTAGCTTCTGCGTAATGCTTCATACGTCGGAAATTGTAGAGGATCACTTGGCGTAGTGATATTAATGTTATGAATGAGGGTGTTATTGCATTGATTGTAAACACCGTAATGACATGATCAAACTGAGTTCAAGATCCGGCCTGACTCGTTATGTTCACTTTCAGGTAAATACACGTAGGAAATGTAGGAATCCCTTAATCCTTTCTTATTAGGGATTAAATACAGTTTTTAAAACTGATCTACTGGTAATATATTTGCACAGGGGTGGTATCCGTTAAAACACATTGTAGCGCAACGCATAATTCAATTAGGAGCTTATGGAAGAAGAAGAAGAAGAAGAAGAAGAAGAAGAAGAAGAAGAAGAAGAATGATGGCGAGGTAGCAGAAAGAATATAGGGATTGGTTAGGGAAATTTCCAGGGAATATGCAAGTGAAAATTAAATAAATAAATAAATAAATAAATACAATGAAAATTCATCGATTTTTTTTTTAATATTTTAATATATATTTCAATCAACATAATCAAAATAATATTTATTTCACTCAACCTGTCGAGCGAGAATAAGAACATTAATAGAAACCGTTCCCATTTATTTGACTCCCCACGATGGCAAAGTTAAACACAAGATGAGTTTTTAATGTGGAGGAATCCAGATCCTCAAAAGGGCATTCTATCCTGAAAGAAAAATAAATCTTGCCTCAATCCAGAAGAACTTCTCCTTCACTGACCGGGGACAGAATAGATGAAATGACGCATCTGAACAGATACTACACTTAGTTCCAAGCGAAAAGGTTGAGAAGGAGCGAAGTTTAGATGCTTATATCCCCCTTATATCGGGAAGATGTGACACAATGTCAGGAAAAGTGGGGTTTGAAAAGCCAGCATCCTAGTGTAAGAGCGCTCTGGTCTGTAAAAGATGCTTGGGCTGCGCTTCGGCATCCCTCGGTAGCGACGCCTCAGGTGATTAGCAATAATCTAACCATTTCTTAACGGGTGAGAAGATAAAGCCTGGGCGGCTGAACCTCCTAGAACTGCATAGAACCATATCTCAGCAAAAGAAACACGCACACGCGCACGCGCACACACACACACACACACACACACACACACACACACACTAAAAAGCCCCCCCCCAAAAAAAAGCCCACCTTAATAATGGATTAAACTTTAGTTGCTTCGAGATGGAAAAAAACCCTTCACCTCTTAGAAATTATTAAAATGGCCTTAGATAATTGAGATTAGAAACTTAGAATGGGATTGGTTTATTAAAAAAGAGAAATTAAAAGTGTATTTTGGAGACTATCGGGTGAAATATTTAATCAAAGCACGTCTATATATAAATATTGTATTAATACATTGTATAGTTCCTCATACTATTTCGCCATATGGCATTCAGAAACATCCCTCTTGGAACCAAGGTGAAACTAGTAAAGCGCAAATCATGTCAATCATGCTTTACGCATGCAAAACATGGACACTACATAGAAGGATCCAAGCTGTAGAAATATGATTTATCAAAATACTCCTTGGTATCTTATAAAAAAGGCCATGTCACCAACAATGAAGTTCACAGAAATGTCACTCAACAAGTGTCTCACTATGAAGACCGCGATAAAAAGAGGACAATCAGATGATATGGGCACGTAACATGCGCAGAAGAACTTGTAAAGACCATCTTGTGAGAAAAAGTCCAGGAGAAAAGAAGACGGGGTAGACAGAAGAAGTGGGTCGACAACATCCTTGATTGTATAAAACTTTGATGTTATCCAGATACTCGCCCACAATTGCACCAAGTGGAACAGTCTGATCCTCCGTTCATCAACAATACAGCGTCTGTACTATCCTTGTGGAATACGGACCAGTAACAGTAAACATGTTCTGTGCAATTCTTTAAAAAACATTAAGGGTTGTTTTAGTAAGATGTTTAAATAGGAATATCGAACTATTAAATACATACATCTTTATCAAAGGTTTCTATAATAGCCTGGAGAAGACTCAGCTAACGAGAACTTTTTATAATTTCCAATCTTATACTATAGAGTTTAATACCTCGTCTGCACCCCCCTCTGGCCCTCTCTGTCTCCCCCATCTCTTTTAGACAGAAAAAATATCTAAGGTTTTTGTAATTTATCCTTTTTTATTAAATCATAAAATTACTGTTAATATCGATAAGAATATTGGATGCTAAAAAATAGAACAATGAAATTACAAATGAATAACACCAAACAGTTTAAAAATAATGGAAACACTTATGTATTTTACATCAATTTTATAACATCTGTAAAAATGGAAAAATTTACCAAAAGTCTGGCTTCATTTTTGTTTTTTTAGTAATTTTTACCGTTAATTAATTAGTTAAATTAATTTTGAATTTCATACAGTGCATATTAGTAAGAATAAATAAAAAAAAATGACAGATATATCAGATTTTTTAAGAGGACAGACTTCTTGTGTTCGGATGACAGGCGCTATTGTTACGAAAGAGGCCGTACCGAGAAGAACGCTTTCGAAGGTGATAACAGCCTATGAAAAAGAAAGGAAAACATTTTCCCCGAAACACATCTGTGTAAAGAAATCCCAAACTGTCTAAAAGAGATCGTAGGACGCTTGAAAAGATTGCGAAGAAAGGTCACAAAACTCACAATGCTAGATTTCATGGGAGATCTGACAGAAAATCAGTGCTCCATATATATATATATATATATATATATATATATATATATATATATATATATATATATATATATATATATATATATATATATATATATATATTAAAAGTCAACGTATGGTTTTAGAATAGTGGTTGCAAGGTTATGAGGATTTTAGAAGTATGAAAATGATGTTATAAAATATTAAATACAAAAAGTAACATCGTTTTGATGCTTCACAAAATCCTCACAACCTTGACATCACTATATATACATATATATATATATATATATATATGTATGTATATATATATATATATATATATATATATATATATATATATATATATATATAGAATGCTTTGAATCGATATGTTACGCCCATAATTTGGAGAGGGATTTATATATATATATATATATATATATATATATATATATATATTGAAAAGGGATATATATATATATATATATATATATATATATATAAAAGTCAACGTATGGTTTTAGAATAGTGGTTGCAAGGTTATGAGGATTTTAGAAGTATGAAAATGATGTTATAAAATATTAAATACAATAAGTAACATCGTTTTGATGCTTCAAAAAATCCTCACAACCTTGACATCACTATATATATATATATATATATATATATATATATATATATATATATATATATATATATATATATATATGTATATATATATATATATATATATATATATATATATATATATATATATAGAATGCTTTGAATCGATATGTTACGGCCATAATTTGGAGAGGGATTTATATATATATATATATATATATATATATATATATATATATATATATATATACATATAGTATGCTTTGAATCGATATGTTACGCCCACCAGTTGAAAAGGGATTTTTTTCCGAAATTAATAATGGATATTGTCGCAGATATAACAAGTAAGAAATTTTACCTAATACAACTGAATAAATATATGTATATATAAAATATATATGTATGTACTTATTAATTTGTAAATCGCCAATTGTTCTCCTCTTCTCTTACCAACAACGACTATATATATATATATATATATATATATATATATATATATATATATATATATATATATATATATATATATATATATATATATATAAGTACAAGGATTTAATAAAATATGTTGAAAAACACTTTAGCAAGAGTTAAAAACATATTTACTTTTCGGAAAGAAAACACAAATAAAGTGGATTGTCCTTAATCTGCGGAGTTTCATTCATACGAAAAATTATTTTTGTGATGTTGGTGTAATATTTGTAATCTGAAAAGGTAACTTTGAACAGTCTTTTTATCAGCCACATAATTGCTAATAAACATAGTAATTCAAGTGAAGTAGACAGACAAACGGTTTAATATGAAGAAATAACCATAACATAATTTCTACCGTAATTCTGTAACGGTGTTATGGGTCGATGTGTGATGATATATCATGCAAGCGTTAGTCATTTTTACTCTCATACTGCAATTAATCATCAGGCAGAAAACGGTGGATCGTATAAAATGTAAAATTTGTTTAAATTGAACGAAAACATGTACTAATAATTGAACGGAATTGCATACGAAACAAGATTTTCTATTTAGTTTCTGATTTTCATGGAATATGGGATTAACACATTTGTGTTCGTATATAAGATCTATAATGGATGGTAACATCTAAGATTAAGCGTATTTCTTTAACAATTACAATAAAACTTTTACCTGGGAGCTCATCGTTCAAACACCTCGGCGTAACATTCACAGATCACATGAATTGGGACAAATAGATTGAAGATATTGCTAAGGCTGTTGCAGAAAATTTGGGTTCTCTCTAGGATGCTAGGAAATTACTCTGTACCTCTACAAAGCCACCATTCACTCATGCATGGAGTTTTGTTGGCACATATGAGCTGATGCGTTTATTCACTTTCCAACTAGGTCCAGAAAAGAGGTTTCAATCTAATGTCCCACACTATCAACAATGCTCAAACTTCTTTCCCATCGCTGCAATGTTACTTTCTTGTGCCTGTTTTACAAGTATTTTAATGGAATACGGCATAATAACGTTGACACACTGGTTCCCGCTGGATCACCGAAATTAAGCAACGTTGAACCTGGTCAGTACTAAATGGATGACCATTTGGGACTTCCAGGTGCTGTATGTCCTCTCCGCTTATCTCGGCATTGCTTCCAGTCGTCCTGGACTTCTCCTTGCTACTGGACTCAAACAGTGCCGATTCAGGAGAGGTGTGGTCGAGGATCGCACAACTCTTGCCTCACAATTACACGCACAGCTGCCCCTACAGGGGTATCCTTTGTCCTTCGAAACTGAACGGAGGTATCGGTATTTTAATGGAATAGACAGAGTAGAAAAAGGGTCATTATGTCCTAGAATGTCTATCAAACTCAAGTCTTTGTCCCATCACTGCAATGCTGCATCTCTGTGATTGTTTTACAAGTACTTTAATGGAATGTTCCCTGATTAGCTCATTTCGCTAGTATCCTCTAAATGTAATCCCGTCCCCCGAAAAACCGTCTAGCAGCAAAATCTGACTCATTAATTCTTCAGATCCCTAGATGACAGAAAGCCTTTAATTATAGTTTTTTTTACATAGGCGTCACCACTTATCAAGGCCAAGAGGCCGCTCAAGGATAAGGGTTAAAGAGTGTACAGTAGGCAATTGGACAATATAGTACTCGTTAGTGATGGAAATTCGGTAAATTTCTTAACTTATACGGAACGGCTCATCAAAAACTTGTTTATGTTAAACTTGAAGACAACCATATTATAGTCAGCTGGAAAGCAGGAAAACGGAAAACAATTCCATATGCGTGCAGTTCTAAGAAAGAAGCTTTGTTTATGAAATCTACGTTTAGGTTTAGGCACAGATAAAGAGTGGGGGAAATTATTGATAGTGTTTTCTGCTAGACGGGGGTTTCTTGTGAAAGTTTGGCGAGGGTGGACCATAGATTGGGGCTCAGTTGAGCACTTTCCACGAAAATAACGATAAAACAGAGACAAACTCGCAACATCTCTTCTGTGAGAAAGAGGTTGCAGGGAAAAGAAAAGAACATCAAAGTTTCTTCTATAGGACTGCTAGACTTTGGAATTCCTTCCCTGTTTCTCGCTTCTCTGAATTGATCTGCATAAGTTTAAATGTAATGTGAACAGACATATCCTCACACAGTCCTCAGTAGTCATTGTCCCAAATAGTAGCCCCTTACATCCAGGTGGTAATATGCCTTGTTTCGGGTGAACAGGAGTAAAATTCCACTGAACTTGTAATTGTATTTATACGTGCAGTCATTTTACAGATTGAATGCGATGGACATATTGATTTTTTAAATGTTGCACTTAAATAATCACTTGGTTTTATTGATTTCTGGCTTTTACGTTTTATTCTTATAAATATATGAAGCAAACTATTAAAAGAAAATAATTAAAAGAAAATATTTTTATCAATTTTTGATTTACTGAAAAAAGATACATTTCCCCAGCGAAAATGGTTCAATCCATCTGGCATTTATTAAAAACGTAATATTAGAAATGCTCCATTATTAGTCAGAAGAAGATAAACGCACATAATGTTTATAAAGTATATTAGAGACACGCTTATATTATACTAGCAAGGCCCATTTCTCGGCATTACCCGGTATTATTGAGTAAACCAAGAAACTCTTACACCTATGCCTGGACCCTATATTTTTTTATATTTTATTCTTACTTCTGTACTTTATATAAATAAAAATTATTTTTCATACATATAGCATGAATTAGATTGTCATTGGTTTTCCCGATATCTTTCTCATTAGAATTGTTTCAAGAAAGTAACTGAGTACTTACGTGAAGATTTCTTTTTGTTTTTCGTTTTTTTACAAAGACGTCACCACTTATTAAATCCCGGAGGCTAATGGAGGATAAATGTCAATGGGAAAATATCGTAGTAATCGTTAGTAAAGGAAATTTGGTAATTTGGATCACTTAAGGGGGCAGCTCATCAAGAATTTGTTTACATTGAACTTGAATACTTTGGACTTGTCAGCTGGATAGCAGGGAAACAGAACAGAGTTCCACATGCGTGCAGTTCTAAGAAAGAAACTTTGTTCATGGAATCTACGTTTAGGTTTAGGCACAGATAAAGAGTGGGGGGAAATTATTAATAGTGGTTTCAACTAGACGAGCACTTGCCATGAAAATACAAATAGAGAAGAGACAGGCTCGCAACGTCTCTTCTGTGGGAAAGAGATTGCAAGGAAGAGAAAAGAGCATCCCATACTAAGCTTGGAAGTCTATTTTGAACTTTGTCAAGGTAGGATGATGTATTCTAGCAGCTCCTGCCCAAATGTTGCAACAGTACTCCATCCTTGGAAGTACTTGGCTGTTATACAGGTAGAGAATTGCATCAGCATTGAGATAGCTACTGGAGCGGTAGAATAATCCCATCATTTTCCAGCGACTTTGGTAACGGATTGCAAACAATGTAAGATTATGGATTCGAACTTGACACTTGACGTATTGATAATTTGCATTATCCATATTATTCGGACTACTGATTTCATCTTGAATGTTATTCTAACTGTAATCTTACCCAACACATTGTATTCTCAGTCGCAAAGTAGACAAAGAACAGAAAATAACTTGAACTCGCTTTTTTTTGTTTGCAATATTTATTTCCTCGTTCTTCTCGTTACTGCTGTAACGTCTCTCACGTGATCGTCTTCTCGAACGTTCTCCCTCGTTTTTATAGTCTTCTTTTTCCTTGCCGTGACGCCATTTCACCCATGGTTCTGTATTTCCTATATTACATAACAACGCTTCGGTCGATGTAACCTTTGACCTACTAATAAGTACTAAGTAAAATTCAATTCTAAGTAACAATTTTTCTGGAGGTTGAAGGTTCAATCCTTAGTGTGGGTGATGATAGGAATGCAATTACGAATTATTACTAGACCTGTCGGAACCAGAGCGTGCTACCCTCACGGATTAAATAAAAGGACCCGTTCAAAATTCTGTGCGGATTCCCTGAGGGTACATCAACTGAAACGTTGTGAGAACATAGAAAAGAATAAACAAAAAACATGACTTGTGTTATCTAGATTATTAAGACTACAGTTTTCATTTTCAGTGTTATTTTCATGACGTTTCGGCCACTTTAACCCCCGACCTACTTCAGGTATATCCTGCCGAACTCAGGAATCTGTAAGTAATTCCCATGTTCGACATAATTATTCCAGACTTCGACAAAGGTTGGGTTACATCGGCCGAAACGTTACGAGAATAACAATCAAGATAAGAAGAGTAGTCTGAAGAATCCAAATAATGCAACTCCTATTTAGTTCTCTGCCACTGAAAGGACTTAAACACCAGGGTTGAAAAATGGGAGTAAGAAGTCAGCACTTCAGAGGAGGGGCACTCTGACCGGTTAATTAATGTTTATAAACTGGACAAATGTGAAAATTATTTTGCGATATATATATATATATATATATATATATATATATATATATATATATATATATATATGTGTGTGTGTGTGTGTGTGTGTGTGTGTGTGTATGTCGATGACTACAAATACTATATATATATATATATATATATATATATATATATATATATATATATATATATATGACCACTTCGTTTAATCACATAGTATTAATATACGAAAGTATAATTTTATGCTTAAACTTTATGTATTTACTTCAACGGTGCTCAATACATAGGTAGAGCTAGCTAGTAATTTATACAAATATATATGGCAATTAAGCTACTCAGAATATTCAGCGTCTCATTCTCGTAAGAATTCGTCAGGCTTATATATATATATATATATATATATATATATATATATATATATATATATATACTCCTCTAAAATTT
>NC_136493.1:130468522-130508522 GCF_053919585.1 Euprymna scolopes | reverse complement strand
TACAAGGACTTTTATATATATCTTTAATTTTATTTACTCTCGTATTCAATTATATATGGCAAAGATCGAGGAGTGAAAGCACTAGCCAGACCTCGGCTAGATGAGTGCGAACAGGACTCAAACCTTGGGGGAGACTCGTTGCATGATAAGGGCTGTCCCCTTTTCATGTAAGTAAAAAAAAATAGGGAATTAGTTAAATGTAAATATGAAACAGGATAGTCAAAGATTCGAACTTGCAAAACTAGACTTGGAATTGAGAATTCCAATCATAAGTTAAAATAAATACAGAATGTTATTGAAACTAAGGAATGTGAAAGTGCCATTGTTTAGCTCACACAAAATAGTTAGATAACTGTTTATTGAAAAAGGAATGTAATGATGAATTTTGTTTCTGTTATAAAAATGAAAATTAAAATAAGGAATTTTAAAACGGACAATGGAAAATGTTATCTGTAAAGTGGGTTACGAAAATTAGGTTAGACGGTCGGCTTTGTAAGAAACATGTGAATAACAATGCATGCTTAAACACAGAAGCATGTCGTGCCATGTGGTTTCATATGCACGTGGGTCATGCAGTGACGTCATGAGTTATGAAGTTAGTTAGATAAGTCAGAATCACAATCAGTCGGAGAAGAAGCGAGATCAGTGAGATCAGAGAAGCAGAGGAGATCAGACCGATTCTCTGTTAGAGTCAAGGCTCCCTCTGGAAGCGAGAGGGTTTAGAGATAACCATGTAACAACTTTGAATCCCTGAAATACAAAATCATGTCCGACCGGTCGAAGAAGAAATAAACGTATCATTATGTGTTTTTATAACTGCCGTCTTGTGTTGTGTCATTCTACCAAAACAAAGGTAAAGTGAAGTTGTATTAATATGAACTCTGTGTTTATAAAAATGTACAACTGTCAACATAAATGTCAAACGTACTATCTCTCAGTCTATCTATCAAGATATTCAAAATCTCTTCTAGTTGAATTACAGGCTTGGTGCTCTTGTAGTTAATATGTACACTGTTTATTATATACAGAACTGTCTCTCTCTTTATATATACCTGTTTATGTCTCCAATATGCTATCTCCACAAACATGAACACCCTAAGACAATATGACCACTCACAATGAATATATATAATATTTAGCATCTCACAACATGATCACACATATGAACGCACTAAGACTCTTCCTAATACGAACAGTCAACACCAAAGAATAATTCATACGTCATCTTAATACCAAGCATTACATAACAGACTTATTACCACCCAAATTCCAGTAAAGACCAATGGTCGCTGCCAATGAGAAATCAATGGTAAGTGACTGTTGCAATAACGCAAATTCATCTGCAAAGGTTAGAAATGGAGAGTACTCGAAATCTGAGGAGACATGTTGTCACTTAGACTCCAGAGAAAACCACAAGTTATTCTCAAAGAGAAATCTTTGAGGATAGCCTGTGTGATTATTCCTAGTGAGTAAATAATTTTTAACAATTCACTAGGAGTTCTCACACAGGTCATCAATGGTTGCTCACTGACAATAGCTGGTGGTGTTCTCTGAGTGGCAGTAAGTTTCTTTCAATTTTTAGTATTATCCATCTCTTTCGACAACAATTGCAAATGGTTTGGTATTAACAGCTGTGTTCGCTAGGATTTGGGTGACAATAAGCTCCCCACCTCATCACAATCCTAGTATTTACGCACTTTTCGAATGGAGGTTTACTTAGTACTCCCTCTCTTCTGTCTTTACATCATCCATGATTATTTTGCGTAGTGTCAGCCGAGTCTGGTGTCATCACATTGAGTTTTACTGGGAGATGGGCGGGGATGGCAAACGATGAGATATCTTGCAGCTTTAATTTCCTTGGGATCACATGGTGTTCCGTCTAGGTATTATTATCATTATTTATACTCACAAGAACTTTTCACACAAGGCATCATTTCTCTGTCACTGGAGTCTGGGTGACAACAAGTTTCTCCAGATTACCAATACTCTCCACCTTTTTCAATAACATTTGCAAATGAATTTGAGTTATCACAACAGCCGTTTACCATTTAATTCTCACTGGTCATGACCATTGACTTTCACTAGAAGTTGGATGATAAAAACCTCCCCAAGGTTATAGCCCTCGCTGTACTCATCCAGTTGCGGTCTGGTTAGTGCTTTTCTCTCATCGGTCTTTCCTCTCGACTATTATTATTATTATTATTATTATTATTATTATTATTATTATTATTATTATTAGTAGTAGTAGTAGTAGTAGTAGTAGTTATTATTATTAGTAGGGCATCATTAGAGATCGTTTCCTGACAATAACTGATAGCATTCTGGGTGACAACGTCTCCTCCAGATTTCCTTTTTCATTAAACTTTGTAAATGAAAAAAAAGAAAAAATTTAATTTTGAGCAGGCTCGTTGCCACCCAAATTCCAGGAAAGACTAGAAAGAAATCCATTGTAAGCGACTGTTGCGATAACGCAAAATTAATATTTATAGTGGCGGAGAGTACTGAAAATATACGCTGGCTTGTTGCCACCCAGACATAAGTCCAAACTACTTGTTATTTACTGTCAGGTACACCACTAATAATGACACGCGTGATAATTCGCAGTGTGTAATCATCACCACCATCGCCACCACTGCAACCACGACCGCCACCACCACCACCACCACTACTACTATTACTACTACTACTACTACTACTAATAATAATAATAAGAAGAAGACGAAGAAGAAAAAGAAGAAGAAGACGAAGAAGAAAAAGAAGAAGAAAAAAATACTAGTGGTACTACTACTGATAATAACAATAACAATGATTTAGTATAATCATAACATTCACCGCAAACGCAACTTTGGTCGCGACTACTGCATCGCATTTTGGTTTTATTAGCTGTCGCCACATTCAGCCATTAAGACTAGCCATTTTACGCGCTGTGATAGTAGTAGCCGCGGATTATGTTTCTTGTCACCTGCGAGATTACGAATTAATGAATGGAGAGACTAGATTGGAAGAAAATAAGAATCAAGCAGACCTTGGCCTATCCGTCTCTATTTTCTGTGCAACTAATACGCTTATCGATGCCCAGCATTTAAAAAGAACAGAAATAGACAGTTAAACTTGATTAAGCGTCTGCTTAAAATGTCGTGATTGTATTTGTCTACAGACATAAAGCCAGCGACCACTATGACGCGCTTACGGTAGCGAAGAACGAATCGGTATATTTACGCGGCCAGGGAAGAGTATAACTCGGTTGTGTTTGAATATGTGCGTTATACGAACTGAAAGACACTAACCAATTATTGGAAGAGATGTGTCTAGTGATGAATATGAACTTTTTAACAAATTTGATTATTAAGAAACCAACCATGAGTTAGTAATATGATGTTAAAAAATTAAAACGTGTATGCACGACATCTATATTATTATTAATTGATATTTAGCATCTGTCTATTGACGGTAGAAACTTTACGATTACTTCAACTTATGTTATATTTTGCTTCTATGATAAATGGAGATTTGTTATCTGTCTGTTTGGTGCTGTAACTCTGCAATTACTGCTATTAATGTATTATTATTGTACTTCTATTACTGATGGATATTTGATATCTGTTGTTCTGAAGCCGAACTATATTATTACATTCACAAAAGAGATATTTTATATGTTTAAAACGGAACATTACAGCAATAGGAAAATAGAATATTCGACAATATATTCTAGAGGCCTTGTAAAACAAGGATGATTCATTAGATAAGACATCGAAGAAGTCATAGTTTAAAAACCGTGCATTACAGGATCTAGAAAATCGTAATCAAAACTTCTCCGCTGAGTTAAATAAATTCTATTGCATTAAAAATTGCCAATAAGAGCCAAAGTTTATCATATTAGAAATGAAGTTCAGTGAGATAGGTTGGGGATATTTCAGTTGGTGAGTTGGTAAATAGCGAGTAGACGACAAGAAGGGATTAAAACAGTTTGTGTGTGTGTGTGTGTGTGTGTGTTGCGCTTGGTAATTGCGAGTATGTGTGTCACAGTGTATGATTACGTGAGTTGAGGATGGTAGCAATTAAATGGAGCACTGTGTGAAATCTTTTGGTCTCAACTGTTTATCGAAAGAAAATCTGTCTTTTAAAAGGATTAAAGTGGCTCTTAGAAAGACCATTTCAAATAAATACAGAAAGTTCTCTGATTGGGTCATGTTTTCATTAATTGAGGCTTGCGCGAATTTGATGCGCAGAAACGAGTTTACACATTTTGATTTTGGACACCGAATGGTAAAATTCAGTGGTACACTTCTATTAATGTACTAATATGCTTTTATTACTAAAATAGAATTAGTATCCATCTGTTTGGTGTCGAAACTATACTATTATTTATATTAATGTATTATTACCGTACTTCTATAACTGACGGAAATTTGGTATCTGTATGTCCGAAGCCAAATTTATACTATTATTTATATTAATGTATTATTGTTATTATCCATTTACTGATGGAGTAATATATTTGGTATCTGTTTGTCTGAAACCGAAACTATACTATTACATATATTAATGTATCCGTGTCCTTTTATAACTAGGGCGAGGATAACAGCATATTTTTTAAAACTGTTTTGACTCTCGATTGTGTATCCGTTGATAACTTATATGATTTTATACAGAGTGATGTGGTTCTCAGTTGTATAACTGTGTCTAACTGTGTCGGATATATACTCGAGAGTCAAAACAATGAAAAGAATATTCTGCTGTCACGGTCCTATTTATAGTCAGTGAAGATTCGGTATCATTGTATCTGAGGTCAAAATTATGCTATTACTTATGTTACTAATAGAGATCTGATGCTTGATTATCAGAAGCAGGGGGCAGTGTAGTACCTACTCTGTTTTTATGGGAATATCCTCCTGGGCAGTACCTCCTCCGTATGTAGCGTAATATATGATCGTTCGTCATGGTTCCACATTTAGATGCATTCGATTTTTCGGTGGGGAAGGATTGTGTGATATCTGTTCTACGACCATGATACTATCATTTCAGATATTATCTCCCTTTTTTTTACTTGGATTAGTGTAGTTCTTTTGCAAATAGGCCATCATCACATGAATTACCCCTTTGAAGGTAGTGTACATCAACTGGAAATTGTCAAAATGGGATGTTCATTGGCAAACCCAACAAATACATTGTTTATACAAGCAAAAATATGCGACTGAATTATTGGGAGGCTTTATAAAAAAAAATATATATAAAATCACAGTTCTTATCCATTTATTTGTTTGTTTGTGTACGAATTCTCTTAAGGTTTAAAGACAGAGCAACCTAACAACGTATTCTTCAACTCCATTAATCAAGGTACTCGGATGAGTACATTTTATGTTGATCAAAATGTACCGTTGTCCTGTTTCAGACGCAAAGGAGACCAAAACAAAGAATATGAAGTAACTCCAACTCGCTTGTTCTTTGTAACAACAATATTTATCTTCTAATTCTCTCTTTACCCCGTGACGTTTCTCACATGATGGTCTTTTCGAGCGTACTTCACGCCCCGCACGTGAGCGCGAACGTTATCCATGTCTCTCCTGTGATCGTGCCCTTTCTCTTTTATTTTTTTTTATAGTTTTTTTTTCTTTCCCGGTGACGGCATTTCGCATGCGTTTACATCCGCGCATCCGCGCTATGTTACAAAAAGAGACACAAACTTATCGTGGAGATTCCCGTTAGTTCGTGCTTTACGTTTATAATGAAGTAATACGACATTTTTCTTCATTTTATTTATAAAGTACAAAGAGCCATGGCGGAGTAGATAAAGTACTTGTTAAAATTCAGTTGTAAAGTTACCCACTCCTGAAGGTTCAATCCTCAGTGCGGGCGAAACTTAAAATACAATTGCGAATTACTTAGAACGTCTACCCAATCATTATTGACGGAATGAGAGAGTGCTATTCCCGGAGATTAAATAAAGGGCTCTGTTCGAAAGTTCGAGTTCGACAGAAAAATTCCCTGGAGAAGATCGGAAGTTACATCGATCAAAAACACTCAAGATAAGCACAGTAGTCTGAAGAATCCCAATAATATGAATAATGAATCTTTGTCTTAAAAATTGAGAAATATTTTATTCATAATTTGAAAACTCTGAATCATTATCTCATGCATATGATTTACATTTCATTAAAACCGGACATACGTATTTAAGTGTGTATTATTTGGATTATTCTGACTGCTGTTCTTATACTGTATACTAGCAGACCTCCGGCGTTGCCCCGGTCATAAAATACGCATAAATATTATATTTTAATTCATGCAGATTCCGTAGTTATTATCATAAAGTCAATTAACGATTTATTATTATCCAATATATAGTAATAATTTCCAAAGTTATAAAAAATATATAAATCCGTTGTCGTCAGCTAGAATCGAAACCGAAACGTTTAGTGCACCAACATTAGCCGTTATTTACCTCTCCAGAGTCGATATCGTCTGAGCTACAGAAAAATGGATACGAGATGTATAACATTAAGCGACTTTGAGCTTTGAATGTTGACTTTTGCGCATGCGCAAAAGTAAAAGCATGAGTAACAGATTTATTCGACTTACCCTGCCAAGATGAATATTTTTACAATTTTGACCCCCTTAGCAGCTAGTTGTTCAGGCTAAAACAAAATCTAAATTGTTTCATAGGTCCCTATATATCAAGTTGCAAGTCAGTAGACCAAATAATCCAGAGAAAAGTTTGGTAGAGACTTTCAGCACGCACACACACACATACACCCCCCACACACACATATATATATATATATATATATATATATATAGATAGATAGATAGATAGATATGTATGTACTTTCTATTCTAAATGCTACGCAATAATACATAATATAGAAAATATGGACACATAGAATTGAACGTAATATTCAAATGAAATCAATCATCCAAAAAGAAATCATAAAATGAATAATTAATTAATTAAAGTTCGTTTCTCAAAGAAAATTCAAATTATTTAACGCTTATTTAGTATTCCGAATATCCAGGATTGAGTAGATTAAGAAGTCCGTTAATAATTTTTAAATAGAAACGTGGGCTTTTAAGATCAATTTAAGTGCAACGAAAAACTCAACTTTATATAGATATCAAAACGGTCATGTCTAACGCTCAAAATTCGATAAGAATACACTGAAGAATGGCGCAGGTTACATCGGCTGAAACGTTGTGATAGAAACATTCAAGGTGAGAACAGTAATCCGAATAATCCTAATAATTCAAATTTTCAAACCTAGTCTAAAAATTCCGAAACATGTTTTTACGGTTGTTTAGGAGGTTCTGTTATCGTAGGTCACGAAAGCACGTAGATATTCGACACATACAGAGTAATAAGGATTCAGAACTATTCATATTGTCCTCAGAAAATTGTATACACATCATATAAAGTGCATAAAAATATTAAAATATTAAAAAAATATATAAAAATAAGAAATTTTGAACATTTTACTGTTAAATAGGCGAAGAACGACGTCGGAAAATATCGAGCCGGGCCAAACCAGATGTAAATCAGACTGCTGGCGATGACATTCCGATTGAAGAATCGAGATCAAGAAACAACGAGAGAAAATATTTTATCTGGATTGGAATTGCTAAAAGTATTTCAATTCGAATGCCAAAAGCAAACAATTAGATTCCGATTAAGGAATGTGGGGTGATGCAAATATCTCCTACATAATAAAATGATTGCAGAAATTCCCCTCTAGACCAAAGTATCGTAGGTTTGCACCAACAGATGCCACATACAAATTCAATACACCTATGCTAATAGCCAGTATCTTATGTGGCTTTCGACTACCATTTTAGACACATTAAGTCGTGATAATAAAATGCTACATTACATCATACGAGCAACACCATCACAATCGCAACATCTTTAGAGAAAGGAGTCCCTATTTTTCTCTACATATTTAGTCCTCTCACTACTACCAGTAGATTATGTGATTACACCGATCGTAAATGGTCCACAGATACATAGACCTAGCATAATCTTTCTCATTTACGATTCATAAATATCAAAGGTTCCCCTGACAAAGTCCGTCCATTCTGATTGGCTGAGACCTGACAATTCTCGCATTCCGGAATCCAATTATTGGCTTTAAAAGCGAACGCTTTCGAACATTAAAATATGGTGTCACTAAGAGACATATTTTTCCTTCCCTGTAAAGTTCATTTTATGCATACGTCATTTCAGAGCTTCCAAATATTTGCGTTTTTTATATTAAGATTTCTTCTAAAGAAAATTTAAAAAACAAAACAAATAAAACCAATAAACAATTAACAAAATATGTAAGTGTATTTGTTAATTGTTTTATGACGACGACTTCTTTATCAAAACATTAACTTACAGTTTCTCGAGTTTTCTTACCACAACGACGGTGACGACAGCGACGACGACTTCTTCGTCAAAACATAAACAAACTTACAAATTCTCGAGATTTTTCTAATATTAAACACACTACGTGTACATTGGTAATGTTTCAAACCGTTTCCTAATTATTTGCGTCTTTTTTATTAAGATTTATCACAAAAAATATACAAACAAAATCAGATTAAACATATTACGTGTACATTGGTGATTTTTCCAGCAGTCGCAGTGCATATATATTTATATATTGACGAGTTTAACTCACAAACATTTGCGTCTTCTATATTAGTATTTCTACCAACACAAACCAAAATACAAACAAAATATAAAAACGATTAACAAAATACGTTAATTTGTAATTATTTTATGACGACGACGATGTCAAAACTTATAGTTTCTCGAGATTTTACCATTAAATACTACGTGTACATTGGTGATGTTTCAAACCGTCGCATCACACACACACACACACACACACACACACACACACACACACACACACACACACACACACACACACACACACACACACACACACACATATATATATATATATATATTGAAGAGTTCAGCTTTCAACTATTTGCGTCTTTTACATTAAGATTTTTCCTACAAAATATACAAAACACTTTTTTTTTAAAATTATTATTATGCCGAAAAACAAAAATAAACAGAAGATATAATGGGTATATTGAAAATGTTAACTCGTGATTAAATAGAAAAGGTAAGCCCCTAAATAGTTGCGTTTTCTTTTATGCCGAAAAAGAAGCAAGTGCGAAAGTTTATCAACAAAATAAAACGAGCTTATTTTTTCCCAACAATTTTATTTCTGCAACAAATTTCGTTTTATAAAATTTCGTATTTTTTTCGGAACAAATTATATTTAAAAAGACGCTATTATTTGGAAGCTATACACTTCGATATATAAATATATATGAAATGCGCCGGTACTTCGCCACGGTACATTCATTTTGGCCACTGGTACCAGTACTCGCTATTTTACTGGATCCGCAGTGGCTCCCATTAACAACTGTAGTTAACTTTTTTACGGGTGGGGTGGGGGCATACTTCCACCGGGCAACGCCGGTTTACGGGTCCTGCTCGTATATAATAATAATAATAATAATAATAATAATAATAATAATAATAATAATAATAATCTAATTTATAAAACTCACTATGTCTATCTGTCTGTGTGTCTTACTATTTTCAAATTCTATCTGTACCAAAACCAAAAGTCGCAGGGCGCCGCTAGGGGCCTCAAATGATTGAATTATTTCATGAACCGTTCTTTTATGAGTCTTTTTTAAGAATTTTTAAGTGGTTAAAATAGTTTTTAAGGGGTCAAAAAGGGGTTAAAATTAAAAAAAATCTTTATACATTTTCGACATCCATCTTAGTTTATTTTTAATCAGTTCATATGCATGTTACCTTGGTACAGTGGTATCGTTACCAGCTTTGAATGCTACGGTTTTGCTTTCGGTTTCGATTCCAGCTGATGGCACCGAAATACTTTTTTTTACTTTTGAAATCACGACTCTAAAATAATGTACGAAATCTGAAAAAAATTAAAATATCATATTTAATCGTATTTTACGACAAGGCAAAGCCCACCCCCACTGCTAGTATAAATATAAGTCAAAACAAAGGCAGTCAGTAAGACAGTGAAGAGAGAAAGAGATAGAGAGGGAGAGAGGGAGAGAGAGAAAGAGAGAGAGAGAGAGAGAGAGAGAGAGAGAGAGAGAGAGAGAGAGAGAAGCCAGCCGATACACTTCTGCTGTCACCACACATCACCCCATTCAAACTCTCTAGCTTGTTATATTATAACTGTAATGTAAATAAAACTTTGTTGATTTAAAAAATTGTTGTTTGATTACAAAACCACGGTTATCAGAGTGTATATACTATGTCACGAATTTCGTAAAAGTGTGAACTATAAAATGTATAAGCGACATTACATTACGCGGGTTATCGCTTCATATACTCACTTTAAGGGTATATATATAGCGATTTTGGAACGCTTCCGTTATCTTCCTCTAATTATTTACACATAAGAATAAAATTTTAATTTTGAAATAAATCATCCAATGTTTCTTTCTATAGTGAGCAAAACCGACGAAGAAACTGTTTTTCTTCTTTTTTTATTTCACATACCTAGCTAAATGTGGAGCACTTTTGGATTACTATATACCACTATAAAATGCAAAACTGTGATCTTATATTTAATGTTCATGTTTAGAACGTTACTGAAACCAACAAAATAAAATTAGGGATGCCCTCATAGCACTATTAAAATCATCCTTTCCGACATTCTTGTGACTACCTCCCTAGTTCAGAGAGAAACTTTAGAAACGTTAAATAATATTGAAAAGAAGGAATATATATTGAAATTTGTGGTTTCTTTCCAAGTAATGCCTGAAAAATTCGCCCCCCCTCTCACAAAGTCTGTTTCATAGAGATATTTCCCATATCTTCCCCGATTACTTTTACATATGGATACAGTTTTATAGTTTATGCAGATTCTGTGACCTTTCAGGATAGGACACGCGCGCGCACACACACACACATTTTTCTATCTATCTATCTATCTATCTATCTTTGATCTTTCTCCTCTCTTCTCTGTCTGTTCCTCTCTGTCTCTCTGTCTCTGTCCCTCTCTCTCTCTCTCTCTCTCTCTCTCTCTCTCTCTCTATATATATATATATATTTATATATATATATATATTTGTAGTCATCGACATACAGTCCTGTTTCGTTGTATCACAACTCATCAGTGCCGCTAGACTAGCATCTCTCCGAAGCCAAGGATTGAACCTAGAACCGTCGTATATATATATATATATATATATATATATATATATATATATATATATATATATATATATATATATAGAGAGAGAGAGAGAGAGAGAGAGAGAGAGAGAGACTGGACTGTTTAACATTGTCGATTATCGGAGGGCTCGAATTGTTTTTATCCAACGAGGAATGTCTCAGTAGCTAGTTGGCGATTTCTTTACGAGAGCTCTACCCAAGTATATATATATATATATATATATATATATATATATATATATATATATATATATATAGCATTTTGTTCACATGCTAATGATTACATCTTACACGTGTTTCGTTGAATAGCGGAAGTTCAGCAAATAACTAATCAAAGACAGGTATGAGTTTCTTAGAAAAAGAAAACAGCTGGAGATTTTTCTTTTGTTGTTTTTTTTACGTAGGGCGTTTCAAAAGTAATGCTTTCTATGTTTTATTCCGCCCGAATAGATTAGAGAGGATTCAAAATTGTGTTGTTATGATGAGTGATCTGAAAGTTTCATATCTCTGCTACAGATATTGACGGTGTCAGACCTTAGGAAAGCAATCTGTATCATGAATATGGACGTGAGTCAGCAGCAGAGATGCGTCATTGAATTCCTGGCAAAAGTGCATTGAGAATGATGGTGACTTTGTAATAAAACAATTTCTGGAGCACAAAAGTCACTTGTTTTAATTGTACTACTCTCGTTTTCGTAGAACTTCAATGTTTCGAGGTAAAAAACAACAACAACAACAACAACAACAACAACAACAACAACAAAAAAGCTAGAATTTTCGCACGAGCGGAACTCGTGAACATTGCATAGACTCTAGTTGATTGTATTAGTTATAACTCCGCAGACAGTACCCATCTGTAAGTATTCTTAAAGGAGCATGATTATATATATATATATATATATATATATATATATATATATATATATATATATAGTAAGTTATAAAATATATATGACGATTAAGCTACACAGAATATTCCGCGTTTCATCCACGCTAGGATTCATCAGGCTTACACGTGTTTCGCATAAGCCTGATGAATCCTAGCGTGGATGAAACGCGGAATATTCTGTGTAGCTTAATCGCCATATATATTTTATAACTTACTACCCAGCTCTACCTACGTATTGAGCACTGTTGAAGTAAATACTTAAAGCTTACGCATAAATTTATACTTCCGTAAATTAGTATATCAATTTATGTGATTAAATGAAGTAGTCATATATATATATATATATATATATATATATATATATATATATATATATATATATATATATATATATATATACCATTAGCATATAAGCGACGCTCTTTGTGTAAACAAATCGAGCGGAGGTATTTCAGACGATATCAAAACATCGTTAAACACTACTCGTTCAAGCAGCCGCCAATAGCGTAATGGTTAGGAGCCTTGACTGCCGTACAAACGGTCGGGTTTCAATCCTGGCTCGAGGTAGTTGCCTGTCTAGCCGCACTGATGAGCTGTGAAACAGCGAAACAGTACTGTATACTATATATATATATATATATATATATATATATAAAACTCGCTTTCTGTATTCATCCGCCTCTATTCTTTACATGCTAATTCTTGGTGCCCTGAGAGTTGAATACCTGTGACTTTGTGACTGCATTCGAATCCTTCGATCGGTAGGAGTATCACTTCTTATCCTGATGATTGCATGGAATAAAACAGTATTTTCTGTATGTCAAAATAATTTATACCTATTTATAAAAATATTATTATAAACTTTATTTACACAGGCTTGGCCCTCTTTAAGAGAGTTATAATAAGTTGCCAACCTCAGCATAATGCAATGTTTTCTATCCTGCGATAATTCTTGTTGGCCAAGAGGTCGAATACGGGGTTACAAAATTAATGGTGACTTTGTGATTGGCTTCGAAACTTCCTATACGGAAAATTGCATTAGCATAAAGCACTAGTGTGTGTACGTGAAAATAATTAATATTTATTTATAAAAATAACATATATATGCGTGTGTATGTATGTTCAAGATACAGCCATATTATGCTAAACCTTGTAAGGTCAAGTCTTAAAATGAAATAAATACGTGCCAACGAAGATTAACCTCGTAAAGCTATAGTTGAAACTTTCCTATTCGACCTTAAATATTGTAGTTTTCACAATATCATTATGAATTATCTTCGTAATTTATTTCAAGTTTTAATGGTCCAGCTTCTGTTATATTTTGATAAGAGTTAAGCGTTGTCAGTTTTACAATTCTGACCTAAGATGGACACTCTAATTATTAATGTTAAAGTTTAATTCTTTGTTTAATAAAGCCGTTTAGAAAGATGCAAGGGATGTCATTTGAACTTGCTGCGGACCTGTAAGTCCGGAAGATAGTGGAAACAAAAACATATTCAACAGAAAAGTAAATACAACAACTAAAGCGTGTGATTATACGTCAGTCCGACTGCTAAGCGTGTTTGACTTGTGCATAAAATCAAGGGACATATTCTTCTGCTATTTATAGTAAGTGAGAGAGTTCACTGTCATCCGTAGCGTAGGCACTAAAACAGAAACATAATTTTCATAATCTTGAGTTAATCTTCTTTCCCAGGCAACGCCAGGACACAGGAAGCCAGTTTCAAATATAATTATTATAATCTTTTTCCTTGTATAGCATAATTCATGTTGACTCGCCGGTTCCCGTTAGATCAAGCAACGTTGAGCCTGGTAAGTACTAAAATGGATGACCAATTCAGAATTCCGGGTGCTAGAGGTTCTCTCCGCTTATCTCGGCATTGTTTCCAGTCGTCTAGCACTTCTCCTTGCCACTGAACTCAAGCAGTGCCTATTACAGGGGGTATCCATTGTCTCTTGAGACTGAACCGAAGTATCGAATCTTGTTCCCTACGTTGACTAATACTTTAACTAGTAGAAAATAATTGTTTCCTTTTCTACGTCGTTATATATCTGATCCTGTTGATATTGCCACTCCTTTTGCGGGTAAAAAAAAAAAAAAATACTGCGATACTTTCTCCACTTCGGATCATTGCTCTTTCTACTTAACTCTTTCTGCGGATCCCCGTCAGTGTTTCTTCTCTGTTATTTCTTGTGATGTTTATTCCTGGTTGCTTTATAAGCCGTCGTTTGATTGCGGGGTGTGATACGAGCGCAGTAAGTGTCAATAAAAAGTAAAAAAAAAGTACAAAGAAAAGACAGGAAAAGGAAACGACACAGACAAACATAAAACATCTTGGCACTTTCATTTACCTAATCGATTAGACGTCGTATCCTTTTTCTTTTGATTCCCTCTGAACTTCATGGCTTTACTCTCTCTCTCTCTCTTTCTCTCTCTCACTATCTCTCTCCTATTTTCTTCCTCTCTCTAGAAAAATGCTTAACCGGAAATGCATGTGATCAAAAGAAACTTATTTTTTTAGCACTACACGGGTGAGAAAAAAATGACCCTTCTTCATAAGTATAATTTTATTGAAGTAATAATTGACACAAGTGCAAAAACCTTTCATATTACATCATTTTGAATACGTCGACATGAGGACAATCCACTTCTTTTGTGTTTTTTTTTGGAAAATTAAATGTTTTTAACTCTTGCTAAAGTGTTTTTAACATATTTTATTAACTCTTTGTTTATATATATATTTATATATATATATATATATATATATATATATATATTTATATATTATTATTATTATTATTATTATTAATATATATATATATATTATTAAACTGATTTCCTTCAATAATTACAAGAAACCTTCTCTACCACCAATAGCAATGGCCAGTGACTCCCTGTCTGAGAGTACATCTTTCAAATTTCTTGGCCTAACGTTCACAGGAAACATGAGTTGGAACAATTATATTGTAAACATTGCCAGGGCCGCTGCGAAAAAGGTAGGCTCTCTCTACCGTGCTAGAAAACTGCTGACACCTGAAAGTATCCTGTACCTCTATAAGGCCACCATTCGCCCTTGTATGGAGTATTGTTGTCACATTTGGGCTGGTGCATCTGCTACTAGTCTCTCGCTCCTAGACAAGGTTAAAAAAAGAGTCGCTAATCTGATAGGCCCTGAACTGGCATCTAAGCTTCAGCCTATGTTCCATCGACGAAACGTTGCATCCCTCTGCCTGTTCTACAAGTACTTTAATGGTGAATGCTCTGACGAACTGCAGACATTTGTGCCCCACGACGTAGACACCCTCGACAAACCCGACAGGCAGTTAAATCCCATCCCACACAGTAGAGATCCCCAGATGTAAAAGATCTTTCTACTCCAGTAGTTTCTTCCCCAGAACCGCTAGACTCTGGAATTCCATTCCAAGTTCCTACTTCCCCAACTGTACTGATACGCAGAAGTTCAAGTGCAACGTGAACCGACATCTTGCTGCCCAAATCCCAACATAGTGCCCCAGTAGTTGCTGCCCCTGATAGTAGCCCCCTACACCAAAGTGGCAATGCGCCTTGTTTGGGGTGAAAAAAAAAAAAAAAAATATATATATATATATATATAATTTAAATGGGATTAGAACAGTAGTCTAAAGAGCAGAGTGTATTTTAATGTGATAGTAAAATTACGAATTTAATTAAAATACAAGAAAAGAAACAGTGCTCGTTGTAATGCAGATATATGATAAGCTCGATAGGCAAATATCCTAGAGCTACTTTAATATTTAGTAATGTGATTGACAATTTAAAATTCAAATTAGCATTAAAAATTAAAAATCTGTTTCATAAGAAGGAACAACAACAAAGGCAATAATTATTGCTTTTCTTGTTGTTCCTTCTTATGAAACAGATTTTTAATTTTTAATGCTAATTTGAATTTTATATTGTCAATCACATTACTATATATATATATATATATATATATATATATATATATATATATATAAAGCTGAACGTCTGTGTGTGTGTCTGCATGTTTTAACTAAAATAGGGATGGCATAATAAAATTGTGGGGTCTGCGATCGCGCCTGACCTCCATAGAATGGAAATAGACACACACTTTAATAAAGACTTTTCATATCTATCTGCGTAAGTATACTTTGATAATTATGTTTCACTTTGAAGAAGTATGGTATAATAAAATTATGGGGTGTTCGTTCGCGCCTGACCTCCATAAAATGTAAATATTTCACAAATTTTTACAAGTTTTTTTAAATATTAATCCACAGAATATTGTGATAAGTGTTTCAGTGTGAACAGGTATGGTATAATAAATTATGGGGTTTATCTATTTTTATTTTACTTTCATCATATTTTTCTTTGGTTTTGATACCCCAAATTCGAAGCTATCTCTTTACAACCCTTCCTTTTCATAACCTATCATACTCTCATAAATCAGAGTCCATTTTCTGTCGATGCCTCCGTTCAGTCTCGATGGACAAAGGGTGTCCCCTGTAGGGGCAGCTGCGCGTGTAATTTTAAGGCAAGGGTTGCGCAATCTCCAACAACACCTCTCCTGAATCGGCACTGCTTGAGTCCAGTGACATGGAGAAATAAATCCAGGACGACTGGAAACAATGCCGAGATAAGCGGAGAGCACATACAGCACCTGGAAGTGCCAAATTGCCACCCATCTTATACTGGCCAGGGAACCGGTGTGTCAAACGTCATTATGCCGTATCGGAATGTCTTCGATAAGTATATTTTTTCCATTCTTATCCCTTACATCTTCAGAATTTTCCAGATATAAGTGTTATTTCAACGTAGAATATAATATACTTTAAATATATAAGTAAATATATATATATATATATATATATATATATATATATATATATATATATATAGAGAGAGAGAGAGAGAGAGAGAGAGGGAGAGAGAGAGAGGGAGAGAGAGCATATTATGTCCATTTTGATATGTTATGAATTAAATCTTTTACATATTTTTTTACACAGGAGTCACCACTTATCAAGACCCGGAGGCTACTAGCGGATAAGGGTTAACGAGTCAGTGCGCAAACCGTTCAATGATAGATTTGGTTGGAATTGGTCAGAATTGGACTATTAAAGGTGATAAGCTGGCAAGAATTTGTTCACATTGGACTTGAAGACGACCATGTTGTATTCAGCTGAGAAGCAGGTCAATGCAACAGAGTTCGACAGGCGGAAAGTTCTAGGAAAGAAGCTTTGTTCATGGAATTTGCGTTCAGTAGAATATTATGTATTTTTCATATGTAGACATTAAAAGTATTTTCTATTTTTTAATATGGAAGTCCCTTCCGACAAGACATAAAGCCACTTGATGCAAGGAGCTAAAAATACTACTTCAAGGTAAAAATAACTTGTCAATGATAAGTGTTAGATAGAAAACAGCAATTCTTCCCTCTTTGTAAGAAACATCGCTCCAGGAGTATGAGGACTAAAGGACAAAATAAGGGAAGCGAAAGTTATGTTGAAAGTAAACTCAAGATTCATTTTCTATTCTTCTTAAAATTTCACAGTAAAAAAAACCCTTGAGGATCGAACCAGAAATAAATATCTCATCATATGTTCTCCATTCTTCTCCCTTACATTTTCAGAATTTTCCATCCTTACATGAGATATAAGTGTTATTTCAACGTAGAATAAAACATACTTCTTCACATGTAGATATTTTAAGTTATTATATATACATGTATTAAGTAGTTTTATACATACATATATAGATATTATATATACATATAGTAAGTGGTTTTATATATAGATATATAGTTATTATATATACATATATTAAAGTAGTTTTAATATATAGAACAATATGTGCTTTCGGATAATTCTACTATTATATAAAAGGAACTTTATCTGTGTGCATGTGATTGTGTGCGTGGGAGTGAATTCTCCATAGATTCCGAAAAAGTTGGGCCGATTTTTATGAAATTTCGCACGAAGGTACTTTATATGCCTGGCAATGTTCTTAGATATATTTCGTAACGGAATGCCTTCGATAAGTATCGATAATCGATAATCGAAAACATCCGATAAAAGAAGGAGTAAGCGATTTTGGACAAAGTTAACACCTTACACATCCTAACAGCACAAATGCATTAGAGAAGTTTTATTACCACACAAGCCGAAAAGCCCGACATATAAAATCAACAGTATGTTCTTTGATATGACAAGGACGCGTTCGAAATGGATGTTTCTGATTAAAGCACAATTTCACAATGATACTTGACTTTTTCAATTTAAACTTAAATAATTATCACCGCACAACCAGTCATGCCAGACATATAAAATCAACGAATTTAGGAAAACTGGTCACCGGAAAACTCGTCTCCGGAAAACTCGTCTTCGGAAAATTCGTACCCGGAAAACTCGTCCCCTTTTGCTAGGTAGGAAAACTGGTCCCTTATTGAATAAATATCGATTGAAAACATTTTATGACCGTTCTTCAAGAAGATATTCTCTTTAAAAGAGAATACACATCCCATAATATTTAAAAAAAATATTTTTACTTGTTTACTGTTGTTTAAAAAAAAATAATTTTTCTAAATTTTCGTTTTCTACCTAGCTTTGAAAGTTTTGGTTCTTTCAACTTATTTTAAAGAGTTTATTTAGTTAAAAAAAAAGTAATGTCGAGCGTTACTTATGAACAAAAAATGTCGGACATAAGAGGATCACGTCTTAGGAAGATAATTGCTCAAAAATAGAAAATTAAAGAAAATATAATGGCAGATATAGTTTTAAAACCAGCGCCCCCCCTCCAAAAGAAAATAAATTTGTATATTTTTAGGTAATAATGCACATCTCATAATATTTTTAAGAATATTTTTACACGTTTATTGTTTTAAAAAAATTAAATTGATTTTTCTAAGTTTTCGTTTTCTACCTAGCTTTGTAAGTTTTTGGTGTTTAAACTTATTTTAGAGAGTTTATTTGGTTAAAAAGAAATAACAAGTAATGTCGCACTCGACATTACTTGTTATTTCTTTTTAACAAAAAAATGTCCGAAAATTAAAGAAAATACTAAGGTAGATATAGTTTTAAAACGAGCCTCCCCCACCCCCAAAAGAAAATAACTTTGTATATTTTTAAGTACTGCACAAGTACC
Organism: Euprymna scolopes; assembly: GCF_053919585.1. Classification (NCBI taxonomy): domain Eukaryota; kingdom Metazoa; phylum Mollusca; class Cephalopoda; order Sepiida; family Sepiolidae; genus Euprymna; species Euprymna scolopes. The sequence goes on along the minus strand of NC_136493.1, from coordinate 130,489,274 downwards.
CCCGAAATGACTTTTAAACGATACCACCCTTCTGTTAAGAATGGCTTTCGAAATAATAACGTTATTATTTCAGCGCGGTACCAAAATTACATAAGACCGTGTTTTCTTTTTTGTTTTCATTTTCCATGAAAGTAACGATAAAACAGAGACAGGCTCGCAACGTCTCTTTTGTGGGAAAGCGATTGCAGCGAAGAGAAAAGGGCATCCCCCACTAAGCTACGAAGTCTATTTTGAACTCTGTCAAGGCAGGATAAGCTTCTTTTAGCAGCTCCCGCCAGATGTGGAAACAGTTCTCCATCGTTAGCCGTACCTGGCTCTTATATAGGTAGAGAATTGCATCAGTAGTGAGATATCTACTGGAGCGGTAGAACGATCCCACCATTTTTCCAGCCACCTTGGCAACAGATTTGATATACGTGTTCCATTTCAGGTCAGAAGTAAAAATCAATCCCAGAAGCTTGTCAAACCATGAAGCCTCCCCAAGACGAGCGTCATTCATTTCAACCGATACCAGATTGGCATCAGAGGGTAGATGGTGTAGAAATAGAAGCTTGGTTTTAGATGCATTAAAAGTAACCAGCCACCTTTTTCCCCTTGTACCACTTGCTCAAGATCAGAGGATAGAGAATCAGAGAGAATTTGGTCGTTTACGGTGTTTGATGTGCTACCATAGATTGTAGTGTCGTCAGCATACATGTCTACGAATGATGAATTGATTAGTTAATATTAATACCCTAGTCACATCGCATTAGATCACCAACCACAGAAGACGGCAATGGTCCACGCCACGACGCTAAAGTTTCTCGGAAACCTTTTGGTAAGTTTTTAGCTTTCCACACCGACTCTCCTCAAATCAGTACTGCTATGAGAAAAAGTGGTTCTGTCCGTCTAAAAATTTGAATTAACTTTTTAGACGGACATAACCACTTTTTTTCATAGCAGTACTGATTCTGTCAACGTGTAAAACAGTTCTCTTCATAAGATACAAGAATGCGTGCAAATTTTAAATTATTTCAGATCAATAAATACGTTTATATTTTATCCCCTTCTGTCTCATACATATGTTTTTTTTTTTTAATTATTAATTAATCTTAAAGCATTCTTTTTTTTTTTTTTTTTTGATAGAATTTTCAGTTTAAACTTTGTACTTTTATATTATCGGATTAATTTCTAAGAATAACACTTGGCATTATAAATTTCAATTTTTTCTTGCGAAAATTGTAAGTTAAAAAAATAAATAAAATAATAATAATAATAAAGCGACAACTCATTTCATGCCCACCAGCGTATAGATTAATAGCAGGAAGTGAATAAAATAAGCTTCTCGTTGATAATTATCAAAACAGAGCCCATTAGCATCGCTCATTAAAGTCTCATTATCAGTACATTGGATGTTGTTGCAGAGTTACCTCCCATTGAGAGATTCACTTACACTGGAGAACTTTTTAACATCATTTCTGTTGATTCCTTTTAAATCCGACGTTTTACTCAATTTAGACTAAAATTAGCACACCTGCAGCTTTACATAACTCTCTTCAGTAACATAGTGTGAGGTGTTTCATTTTTATTTATTTATCTATTTATTTGCGGACTATTATCCTCACCTTTTATAGTTGTTATTTCACAACGTTTCGGCCAACTGTTCCGCCATAGTTATAGAAGGCAGTAATTATTGAAGATACAGTTGAAGGTTTAGCATTCCTATCCCATCGCGTTTTAACAACCTGACGAAGGCCAGAGGAAGAACTGGCCGAAACGCCGTGAAACAACAACCATAAAAGATGAGGATAATAGTCCACAAATAAATAAATAAAAAATATGCAAATTACTCATCTCAAAAGAATTCCAATAATTAAATATATATTTAAGATTTCCAAATTTGCTTTGTCGATAGAACTAGCTGGCCGTCACCGTGAAATCGCAATGCAGATATGGCAGTCGAAATTTCTGTCTTCGGTTCTTGTCTAGAATTCCTCCAATATTTAAAAACAAAAATAAACGAAAATCTGTATGATGTGTGTATATGTAACGAAACGAAAATGTCATATTCCAAAAATCACGTAAATTAATCAAGTTTTTTTTACATAGGCATCACCACTTATCAAGGCCAAGAGGCCACTCAAGGATAAGGGTTAAAGAGTGTACAGTAGACATTAACTTTATAAACAAAATCATTTTAAGCGATTAATGTGAATTCGTAGACATTACAACAACAATCTCGCAAGTTTGAATTATTGTTGAGTTATCTCCCTTGATTCCTACGATTATTTTCAAGATGTAAGACAGTCGCTTCTTTCTTACTCATAAAATTTGATTTTTTAGTTAAAATGTAATCTACGTTGGAATGTAGATAATCTACTATGATTTTGTAAAATTGTATGTTAATAATGGCTTCACTTAAAGTTTAAAATGAAAAAGTCAAATATCATGGTTCAATTGTGCTCTAAACAGAAACATTCATTTTGAAATTATTTGTACGTCATCACTTGAATTAAAGTTAAACGTATAAAAGTCAAGTATCATAGTTAAATTGTGCTCTTAAAAGGAACAGTCATTTGAAACGCGCTCCTGTCTTATAAAAGAATCTACAGTTGAGTTTATATGCTTGGTCTTTCTGCTTGTGCGGCAATAAAACTTCTCAATTGCACTTATGATGTTAGGTTGTATAAAAGTGTTAACTTTGGTAAGAATTGAACTTCCCATTTTAATTGGATTTTTTTTATTATCGATTTTTGATACTTAATAGACGAATTTTGGTACAAAACCTTTAGTAAGAATACTCCAAAACACATCAAGTACTTTCGTAAGAAAAAAAAAAAAAAAAAAAAAAATCGGCCCAGCCGTTTCCGAGTTCATAGAGAACGAAAAATTTGTGTTTAGTTAATGCTCGGATGTGTTAGAGAATGTTATTTGCAATGCCTACAAAATATATCGTATGCTTCTGTAGAAGTTGTTTTTTTTTTATTTATAGCGGTTATAAAACAAGTAATAATGATTCCCACTAATTAATAAAGGAAAATATGACATGCATTAGTATACATACACTTGTGTGTGTGTGTGTGTGTGTGTGTGTGTGTGTGTGTGTGCTTATTTATTTCGTATGGCCATTTATTAGTGGGGAAGGGGGCTTGATTTCAACCCGCGAAATATCTTCTCGACTCTCACCTCTGTTTTCGCGCAAAATGTTCTCAGTTACTCTTCCTTTCACGATTCCATTGTATATATATATTATATATATATATATATATATATATATATATATATATATATATATATATATATATATATATATATATACTAGACTACCCGTGACCCGTTAAATTAGCTATGGAATTAATGTATGAGCATGACACTTGTGACGTAAAGAAAATAGTTTTTTGTGACATAACAGAAACATTTCTATGAAAGTATATTAAAATGAAAAAAGAATAGATAGATTTCTATGAGTCATTCTGTTTATTATTATTCATTTTGGAAAAAAAAAACTTACAGCCACTGAATTATAAGTGTTTTTGCCATGCTTATAGATAAATGTGCACTGAACAGATACCATAATTAAGTTAAATTCAAATTTTGATATATCTTTAAATTTAAACGCGAAAAAAAAATGGAAACAGTGAAAACGTACACAGTAAAACGTTTTATTGTCGCGTTTATTATTTATTTGTAACGCAAATAAAAAAATTAATTAAAAAACATAATGAAAAATTTCTTTAAAACAACCATTTTTATTTATTTATTTATTTATTTTACTATTGTTTATCCCCAAAAAACATTGTTGCTTGTACGCAAGGAATTTATTTGATCCTTTAAAGAGGTTCTGTCTTCATGGGTAACTTAGAGGTAAGGGCACGTATATATTCGGAATTATAATGTTATAGCGGGGGCGGGGTGAGGAGAAGCGCCCGGCTTAGCCCGGTCGTAAAATACGCTTAAATATGATATTTTAATTTGTCCAGATTTCATATATATTAATATAGAGTTGTGATTTCAAAAGTAAAAAAAAAAAGTATTTGGGTGCCATCAACTAGAATCGAAACTGAAACTGTAGTAGTCAAAGCCGGTAACGTTACCACTGTACCAACGTGACATGTATAGAAACTGTATAAAAATTAAAATAAACTAAGATGCGTGTACAAAATGTATAACGATTTTTTTTTCAATTTTGACCCCTTTTTAACCCTTAAAAACTATTTTAATCGGCTAAAGACCTATAAAAGAACGGCCCGTAAAAAATCCAATCATTTGAGACCCCTAGCGCCGCTCTGCAATTTTTAGTTTCGGAAGAGATAGAGTTTGAAAATATGGAGGTAAACAGACATATAGCTTTTTATATATTAGAATTTTAGGTTTAATCATTATTTCTTATTACTAATAAGTCATTACTAGGGTTGTGACAACAGCATATTATTTTCTTTGTTTTGATTCTCAAATATATATCCATTGATATCTAGTATGTTTTTATGTAGAGTGATGTGGTTCTCGGTTGATTAATTGTGTCTGTGTCGAATATATACTCGAGAGTCAAAACAATGAAAAGAATATGCTGTTGTCATAGCTCTAGTCATTACTTATTAGGACTAAAAATACTCGAGGATAAAAGTCAATAAGATGGATGAATTGACAATTGAATGACGATGATTAGTTTGAGAGGGTTGAAAATCTCAACATACCACACCTTAAAACAACAGCTCATCCAGAAAACAGCAGTTCTTTCCCATTTGTCAGAACATTGCTAATGAAATCTGAGAACTAACAGAAAAAAATGATTGGAAGTGTGAATGAAGAGCCCGTTAAAATTAAACCGAATGCCACTTTCAACAGGATGTCCAAAAAGTCACTTAAAGGAGTTTGAAGTTAAATAGATTCTTTATTTTTGATGATATCTTTCTGTAATTTTAACGCAATCCGACTAAACTATTGGAAAATGTTTTTTTTTTAGAAAAATGCAAAATTCAAACAATATTTATGAAAAATAATGACCTTTAAATGTTGCCCATTTTCAGCTTCGGATATTTGTGCTCTTTCCAAAACATTATTCACCACAGACATGCAAACATTATTTCCGCTGGGGATAAATTTGCATTTGTATTCGGATTAGGCGTTATCCTGTACACTGCTAAAAATTTCTGAAGACTTTTTTCTTCCGTGTCGATGTTATCGTTCTTTTTTAACGCTCGTTTCAACGTATCGACAAATCTTTCAGCTTGTCCGTTAGATCGAGGGCTATAAGTTGGTGTTGTGACATGCTCTATGGCCAGTGACTCACAGTAGATCTTAAATTCTTGACCTTTGAACATGGTGCCATTATCACTAACAATTGTCTTTGGTACGCCAAAACGCCCAAATACCTCGTCCAACGCTTTTATTGTGTTTGCCGCTGTAGGATGTTTGAATTTAAAAATTTCTGGCCATTTCGACCTGCTATCTACTATTACCAGGTAATAATATCCTTTTAGAGGTCCTGCGTAATCTATATGGATCCGCGTCCATGGTATATCTGTTTTAGGCCAAGGTTGCGTCTTAATGGGCGGCGTTTTTGCTGCTAGTTGGCAACCCTTACATAATTTTATCATTTTTTTCTATGTCCTGATCCATTCCAGGCCAGTACGTATATGCTCTCATTAGTGCTTTCATTCTGGATATTCCAGGATGTCGCATGTGGAATTCTTTTAAAATTCTCTTCTGTAATACTTGAGGTATTACCACTATCTGCGTACATTAGAGTTTCATCGCACTTTGAAAATGGAAAAACGGTTAATCCTTTCCTCTTCTTTTCTTTTTGTCCCACTTGTTTTTTTATCTTGTTAATGTATTCATCTGTTCTTTCTGCTTTATTTATTTCCTCAAGTGTTACCGGAAGTTCCCTAACAGTATTTATTAATATATCTGTTAGTTCATTTTCTTCTTTTAGTGCAGCTATAACAGTTTCTTCAAGTAATTCAGTTTTATTTGGGATCAACCTGGACAACCCATCTGCGTGTGCAATTTTGCTGGATGCTAGGTGTTTCATTTTAAAATTGTAGTTTAACAGAATCATGCTCCATCTTTGTAACCTATTAGCCGTATGAGTAGGAACTCCTTTTTTGGAACCAAAAATCGATAACAAAGGTTTGTGGACCGCTTCCAAGATAAAAAATCTTCCATGGATGAACCTATGAAATTTCCTCATGGCGTATACAATTGCCAGACCTTCTTTTTCTATCTGACTATAATTTTTTTCTGCGGGTAGCAAAACCCTTGAGGCATGAATAATTGGTTTAGTCGATCCATCTTTGAGTCTGTGTAGTAGCACAGCACCTAAACCGTATTCGCTCGCATCTGTTGCTACAATTAATTCTTTTTTCGGATCGTAGGGAGATAGTGCTAAATCCGATAACAGACATTTTTTAATCTTTAGGAATGCTTCATCACATCCTTTTGTCCAGAGCCATTTTTCATTCTTTTTCAATAATTCGTTTAAAGGTGCTCTTAGTTCATGCATATTTGGGATATAAGAATTATAATAATTTGCTAGTCCCAAAAATGACTGTAGCTGCACTATATTTCCTGGTCTATGCGTGTTTTTGATTGCTTCAGTCCTATTAGGATTAGGTTTTCTACCATTTCATTCAATCACTTGCCCCAAATATTGAATTTTGTCCATCCCAAAATTATATTTTTCGAGAGCCACTTTCAATCCATAGTTTGATATTCTCTCGAATACTTTGCCAATGTGGATTTTATGCTCTTCCACATTTTTACTTTTTATAAGGATGTCATCTAGATAAGCCATAGCAAAATCCAAACCTGCTAGCATTGTATCCATAATTTGCTGGAACAAATTTGGAGCTACTTTTAAACCAAAAGGCAAACGTTTTAGTGAAAATAGTCCTTTATGGGTATTTAATGTCAGGTACTTAGCACAATCTTCCTGGACTTTTACTTGCCAATACGCTTCAGACAAATCAATTTTTGTAAAAATTTTTCCTCCGCTTAACTTCGAAAAAATTTCCTCTGGGGTAGGAAGCGGGTAGTTATGCTCCTTGAGACAATCATTTAGACCTGTCGAAAAGTCCGTGCATACCCTCATTTTATTATTTTTCTTCTTAACGTAAACCGTGGGTGAAGCCCATTCAGAGTAGTCCACTTTTTCTATTACTCCAATATCTTGAAGTCTCTTTAATTCTTTCTCTATAGTTTCTAATGCTGAATATGGAACCTTTCTTTTGGGTTTGAAAACTGGTTTAGCCCTGTCCTTTAGTTCAAATTTCACCTCCGTTTTCGTGCAGCAACCCAAACCTACAGAGAATACCTCTTTAAAATCTTTTTTTAATTCGTCTATAAACTTTCCTGGTAGTTTAGACTTTTCTAAACCCGCCAGACTTTATTGCAAAATAAGCTTATGGGTTTTCCCCATAAATTAAAAAGAATCATTAAGTCTATACCGAACAAATTAGAATTTTTCCCCGGTACGACATATAACTTGGTTTTCACAGCATTCTCCTTTAGAGACACATTGGTAAAAAATTCACCCTTAAATTTTAGTTTATTTCCAGACACACTTCTGGCAATTTTTTTTGTAACTTTGGAAACCCAATGTTCTTCCAAGTTACTTCGTCAATTATACTTATGTCGCTTCCCGTATCTAGAAGACAGTTCACATTACAGCCATTAATTTTAATTTATTTTCTTTTATCACACCTAGACTCATTTTTAGAACCAATGGTCTTTATTTCTGCTTTTCGGTATTTTCCTTTCCTGCATACCGTTGATTTATGGCCTTTTTTATTACATTTGTTACATATTTTGTATTTAAAGTAACAATCTTTAGTGAAGTGGGTTTTCCCCCACATGTCTTACAGGATTTTTCGTGTGCACATTTCATCACCCTTTCCATTTTTTTTCCATATTTTTTTCTTCAAAATTTTTTCCTTCGATGCTTGTATTGTCCTGCTTTAAATTTAGCAGTTTCTGACACTCTTCCGTAACTTTTTGTAACGTTATTTCTGTGTCTTGGTTCATAATGGATAATATCCTTGAACGAATATCCTTATCTTTAGAGGCTGTTTAACCTTGCACAAAGATTAGATTTTAAACATATCCTCTTTGAGGTCTTTTAATTTAAAGGATTCACAATGAGCATTCACTTTCCCTGCATAAGTAATAAAATCTTCGTCCTCCTGCTTCGTAATATTTAAACATTTATAACGTGTATAGAATAGACTATCTCGTTCACTGAAAATGTTTGACAATATTTTTATTGTTTCACTAAAAGAAATCTCTTCAGGTTTCTTTGGCAGGATAAAATTCGTATACTTTGTATTTTCCTGAGATCCAAGTTTTTGAAGAAGAAGGATAATCTTCTCTTCGTCTGTCCAAGACTAACATCTCTTAGCAAAAATATTTTCATATCTCCGAAAATATGCCGGAAAAGTTAACCCATTTGTCGGCTCGTATACAAATTCGGATAAAGAATTTGCTATTCCTTCAGGAGTGAAACGACAGTCTTTCTGCTGCATTAAAATACTCTGTAGTATTTCGCTTTGCTTCAACTGCTGTTGCTGAATTAATTCCATTTGCTTTTGTTGCGCAAACAATGCCGATTGCATAGTTCTAGTGAATTCCGCTAATTGCTCCATGTTAAAAAAAAATTTTTTTTTTTTTTTACAAAAACACACAATTAAACAAGATTAACTCATATGTCCTATAAATTCAATGAATTACAAGCACAATGTCCTTCCGAAGAGAAGAGAAAAAAAACCACTTCCAGCCGAATAAAACTTGAAATGGACACTTTTTTTTTTTTTAAATTTCTTTTCAGAAAAATGTTCGCTTCAAAATGTCAATTTCTTTCTTTTTTTTTAGGACTGTAACCGACTGAAACACTTACTTTTTAAATGTTGGCTCTGTCGAAGTTTTTCCTTTTTTTTTCTTCTTCCTTCTTTGGATTTCTCTTGTTTTCTGCTCGTTAATCTTCTTGTGTGCTTATTCCTTCGCTTTGTTTTTTAGTGAGTTTCGTTCGAATTCTTCGTCGCCAGTTGTTATATCGTAGATTATATGAATAACAAGTCATTACTGGGGTTGTACAGAAAGGGTTTATTTAGGTAAAAAGGTACACACATTTATAAGGGTCCATTGAAAGCTTAGTACTAAATTCTGTCTCCCACGTGAGGAGAGTTTGCTTGTCTTTTTATAGACGTAACAGTCCATTCATTTGAGGGGTGTTGGATCAGTCCATTATATCAGATATATTGATGTACGAATGTAACACAAACTCTCAAAAGGGATTATCGAGACAAGGGAATTTTAATCAAAAACTTATGTAAAGTCCTCAGCGTGGGATTTTTTTACTAGTCTATACGATGAGCTGTACTGCTTTTACTGAAACACAACAAACAGGAAACTTCCACGATGTCTATCTATCTATCTATCTATCTATCTATCTATTTATCTATCTATCTACATATATAGAGAGAAGGAAAGGATGAGAGAGACAGAGTGAGAGAGAAAGGAGAGAGAGAATATAGATATACATACACATATATTCATAAAGAAATCTACCTTTTTACTGTGTATTTTGTGTAATTTTCTAATACGTTCTGTTTATAATTGTTTATTTAAAAAAAACTTACAACAATTGAATTACAAGTGGGTTGCCATGCTTATAGGTAACTGTGCACTAAACAGATACCATAATACTTAAAGTTAAATTCAAATTTTGATATATCTTTTAATTCAAACGCGAAAAAAAACCCAATTGGGACAGTGAAAACGTGCATAGTAAAACAATACGTTTTATTGTCGCGTTGATGATTCATTTGTAATGCAAATAAAAAAAACATATTTTCGGGGTTATTTATTTATGTTGGTAGTGTAGAAGAAGATGTATGAATGTTTTTTAAGAAAGGTGTATTAAAAATCGAGAATAAATTAAAAAAAAGGCGGTGGGTAAATCGCCGTTGTAAAATGCTCTTATGGTGTCAACGGGTTAAAGTAGATTTATTTGTAAGAAAATTGCGTTAAAATAACTTAAACGTAATACGGAAATTACCGATGTAAAAGAAAACGCAGAAAGTATCAACAATTATTTATATGGAAAATTTAAACGTTAAAAAAACAATTGGGACGCTGAAAATGGGCACAATACGTTTTATTGTCGCGTTGATTATTTACTTGTAACGCAATTCGTCAGGCATAAGCAAGCCTGACGAATTCACTCGAGAATGAAACGCAGAATATTCTGTGTAACTTAATTTCCATATATATTTTTATAACTTACTACCTAGCTCTACCTATGTATTGAGCAATATTGAAGTAAATACTGAAAATGTGTGCATAAAATTATATTTTCGTATATTAATTTATGCGATTAAATGAAGTAATTACGTGTGTGTGTGTGTGTGTGTGTGTGTGTGTGTGTGTGTGTGTGTGTGTGTGTGTGTGTGTGTGGTTAGCAAGGTGTTCAGAAGCTCAGGATTAGTGATCCTGTACAACTTCAAAACGGAGGTCCTTTTTGTTCCGGTGACAACAACTTGAGCACAAATTTCGCAGTCACTCTGTGCATGTTCAAATCATCACGCAAAATTTCATGTGCGAAATCTTTACACCCCCCCCCCCCGCAACGTCTTGGGCAATCTTCCGCACGGTCGAACGACAATCTGCCATCACCAAATTTCACATCCTCTCAACAGCAGCTGCACTCCGAGCAGTTTGGGGCCCGGCAGGATGCTGGTCATTCTCCCATTTTTGAATTGGTTAAACCACTCCTTACACCCATTGCAGCTTCTCCAAACGCATGCTTAATCTTTCGAATCGTTTAGCTTTGAGAATCACCAAATGTTTGACAAAATTTGATGCAGTACCTTTTCTCAACACGTTCAGTCATCTTGAGAGAATCGGCAATCCGACCTCATTTAGCGACCGACATGCAGTGACTGACGCGCTGGAGGGGAGTGACAAAATTCATGCATTTGCATGAAAGTGTCTCTCATCACTGTGTAGAGTGGCGCCGCACTATCGTCTCTATTTCGCATGGGAAAAATAAAGGTCTGATACTTTTTAGACTAGCCTCGTACATTATTATTTACTTATGTTTTTATTTTATACACACACACACACACACACACACACACACATATATAATATAATATAAAGCACACACACACACACACATATATATATATATATAATATAATATAAAGCTGAATGTGTGTGTGTGTGTGTGTGTGCTTGGTCACAAATAGGCTCCTATATGGTTGACTATTTTAAAAAACTGATTACATATAATGATAGAAGATGTATCGAGACACAGGAATGGGTATGCTTGATCTGAAAGAACGGTGGTTCATTAAAATTTGTGGGGTCTGCGTTCGCGCCTGGTCCCCAAAGTATGGAAATACAAAATTAAAAAAAGAAACGTTTACAAGGGTTTTTGATATAGATGTACATAAGAATACTTTGATAAGTATGTTTTAACTTAAATAGGGATAGTATAATAAAATCGTGGGGTCTGCGGTCGCGCCTGGCCACCATAGAATGGAAATAGGCACACACTTTAATAAAGACTTTTCATATCTATCTGCGTAAGTATACTTTGATAATTATGTTTCAGTTTGAAGAAGTATGGTATAATAAAATTATGGGGTGTTCGTTCGCGCCTGACCTCCATAGAATGTAAATATGTCACAAAGTTTAACAAGGATTTTTAATATAGATCAACAGAATATTGTGATAAGTGTTTCAGTATGAACAGGTATGGCATAACAAATTATGGGGTTTATCTATTTTATTTTTACTTTCATTATATTTTGCTTTGGTTTTGATACCCCCAAATTCGAAGCTATCTCTTTACAACCCTTCCTTTTCATAACCTATCATACTTTCATAAATCAGAGTCCATTTTCTGTAGGCTGTTTTTGAACCCAGTCAACGACGGGTACTTTTTCTCGTATATATATATATATATATATATATATATATATATATATATATATATATATATATATGCGTAGATCATCGTATAACGATTTGATCACTGTCTGCCTGACGTAATGAACATTTAAATTAAAATGTTTAAAATTCAACGCTATTTCACACGGTTAATAGTAGCCGAATGGATACGGCCTCCGCTAATCGAGCCAGAGATGTCTCGTGTCGCGGGGTTCGAATCGTTCGACTGAAGAATCCCGAAAGGATGAAACACTAGTGTCTGTAGGTATTTAATTATTATAGTAAAAAAATAATTATATATATATATATATATATGATTCTTTTCTTTTATATATAGATAACTGTATAATATAGATAGATACATATTTCTCTCGCTTTCTCTTTTTCTCTCTCGCTCTCTCTCTCTCTCTCTCTCTCTCTCTCTATATATATATATATATATATATATATATATATATATATAAGCCATTCTGCTTCTGTGTGTGTGTGCCAGTGTGTGAGTTCATTTCCTGTGAACTCCGAAATTACTATGCAAACGTTTTTTTAAATTTTCGAACAAATTTACTTTATGTGTCTGAGAGTGTTCTTAGATAGGATTGGAATCTTGTTTATTTAGCATCAAGGAAAACCATATGAAACAAACTTTAAAGCGTTTTATTTAATAATTCGAGTTAAATTTCCGAATACTTGTTTTGCGTATCATATTTGTGTCACATTGACGTGATCTAGACAGGAGGTACCACATTGCAATCAGATCAAACTGCAAACATGTGTAATTGCCAAGGTTTTCGGTTATTTTTAATCTTATAATCAATTATAATAAAATGTATCGTGTATCTCAACGAGATGTCGTTATTTTGGATGTTTTCCAGCGTAGCTAAAGAATCCAAGCGTTGAATATGCATTTTCTAGGAAAGTAATTGAAGCCGCCATTTTTGCAGGTGATAAACAAGTGAACGTGGACGATGCTGAAAAGAAATCATGTTTACTCATTTAAAAATAGAGCCAACATTTGATCACCCGGTTTTTAATTTGACCTCCAACGTAAGTTATGTACGAAATATACCTTCTAATATCACTCTACCAAACAATCTCCAGCTTAGCAATCACAGGTAACATGAACTGAAACAAATACACTGACTATATTTCCAATGCTGCTCCCCAAAAGATAGGTTCTCTATACCGTGCTAGAAAATCATTCATACTTGAGAGTATCCTGTATCTATATAATCACGTTGACACACCGGTTCTCGCTGGATCACCGAAGTTAAGCAACGTTGAACCTGGTCAGTACTAAATGGTTGACTATTTGGGACCTTCAGGTGCTGTATGGGCTCTCCGTTTATCTCGGCATTGTTTCCAGTTGTCCTCGACTTTTCCTTGCCACTGGACTCAAACAGTGCCGATTCAGGAAAAGTGTGGTTGGTGACTGCGCAACCCTTGTCTCACAATTACACGCGCTACTGCCTCCAAGGGGTATCCTATGTCTTTCACGACTGAACGGAAGCATGGATGGATCTCTTTGAAGTTATTATTGACTTCTGCATAAATGTTGTTGCCACATTTGGGCTGGGGCATCTACCGTTTGTCTCTCACTTTTGGACAGTGTCCCCCCCCCAAAAAAAAGAGTCTCCAATATAATAGGTCATGCACTATCAACCAACCTAAAACCTTTGTCTCATCACTGCACTGTTGCGTCACTGTTTTACAAGTAATTTAATGTGTCCCCTCTGATATGTTGCGGGGAAAAACAAGCAAAACAGGAATAAAAATAAATAAAAATCCGGCATTTTTTTCTTTTTTAACAAATGTTTTTATTATCGTTTCTTTCACGTCTCAACCTTAAAAGTCTCTCGCTGCCGCCAGCCACAGCCGGCCCATTCTCGTCCTTCGTTTTATACGTCCATTTTCTTTGATGTGCACTTTCCTTCTGCCCAAGCACACGGTGCATTTTTTTTGTCCTTTTTTTCTTCTCGCACACACTTCCTAATTTGCATATGCGCGTTTTTCGACTATTGCTGCTGCTAATCACTTCGCAAGCCAGCCTTCGCTGCTGCTGATAATTTCCCACGCGCTCATATACACTATATTACATCTCGATGTAAATACCCCGACTAATCTGACAAACAGCAAAATCCCACCCCTTAACTGTTAAGTTCCCTAGATTACGGACAGCCTTCTACTCTAATAGTTTTATCCCTCAATTTACTAGACTTTTGAATTCCCTCCCTAGTGTCTGCTTTCCTTATTGTATTGGCCTGAAGAAATTTAAATGTAATGTGAACAGACATCTCTCTGCTAATCTACTCACATAGTCCCATGGAGACATAATTCTAAATAGTAGTACTATACTTCCAAGTGTGTAATAGAGCCGCTAGCGCTATTAGCAACCGTGGCCGTCTGACAGCTAAGATATGCAGATGACCAAGCTGACTGCGCAAAATGCCGCCATGGGCCCACAATAAAAGAGAGAAAGAAAAAGAAAAAAAAAAAGGCACGTGGTCGGAGATGCAAAAGGGAATCACGTGTTCGAAACATGGTCAGAAAATAACAGCGAACGACCCGTGGACTCTTCAAGTTAACATATAACATTACAACGGGACTGTATACACGCTGGGATTCATTTTGCCCCCGAAAACGTAAGATAAATTTAATTTGGACCCTAACACATCGTGCCCTTATGATCTGCTCCAAATCAAAATTGGATGAGGAATTAAAAATAATTACTGATACCCTCTCCAAAAATGGTCAGTTATACAGGGGAAAATAGCAGAGTCCTCTGTAACAAAAATTCAAACGGTTAATAAATGTTCAGTATATCTGTGTTTACCTTGGCTGGAGACAATAAGTGAGAAATTTGCAAAGAAAATCAGTTCAACAATGCAAAATTGATATTTTGCTTCAAATGTACGTGTTGTGTTCTCTACGAGAACGTTAATGCCATCCTCTCGAAAATATCTTCTACCCCCCCATCATAATAATAATAATGTAATTTACAATTTTGAATGTAGTGGCAGTGCCAACTATATGGGTTGAACAACATTAAGATTGGATTGAAGAGTCCAACAACACGTGCCTACCAAAATAAGAAATGGGACATACCAAATAACAGACGTAATTGCCAATACATATGGGTCTTCAATTACTGACCATCTTATTAAAAGAACCCGTCTTGTGCAGCGAACTTTAGCACGAATTCTTTTTTCAATCCTGAGTCGTGCTCACTCATTATTTAATTTAAATATCTGTTCACGTTCGGTTGAGAAGGCCTTCCCTCTGTAAGCAGAAGGAATGCCTCTTAGGTTTGAGCGTGATTAGTTTCTAGGATCTTCGAGTAAGATAACGTTGCTGTATTTCAATCGCTTTTCCCCCATACATAACGTAACGCATTTTATTTATATATATTTTCGATTCCTATTCGTGCTTTTTCTCACTCAAATCCCTTGATCAGCTTTGATACAGACCGGTCAGCTGACTCCCCAATTAAAAAAAAAAATCCTCTTCACCCCGTTAACTCTATTTTAAACGTGGACTTTATTTTAAACGTAAACTTTATTATAAACGTTAACTTTATTTTAAACGTTTACTTTATTATAAACGTTAACATTATTTTAGACGTTAACTTTATTTTAAACGTTAACTTTATTGTAAACGTTAACTTTATTTGAAACGTTTTAATCATGTATGTTCGTCTTATTTTCGTGATTGCATTACATAAATTGTGTACCCCTATGGTATTATTACCATACATTAACAGGGGTACTAATTAGAGGTCACCATTTCGGTAGGCTCCCACTGCGAGGCGCCTCCGCTAACAGGGAGAACTGGGGAGCTGAAATAGAAAGAAATACTGGTAAAAGAAGACATTGTCTTCTTATAGAAATGAGGACGTGTAACGCAACTTTGTTATGAATTCATGAGGTTTTATATATCCAATATATATGTGTGTTTTCCCGAAACTTGGGTTACATAAAAAAAGACAGTGCATTTTGTAAAGTCTGTATTAATGTTCAATGCTCTTCTTGGCTACCTAACGGGAGCTGAGGAGTGAGGCGTGTGTTCTGTCTCTAGTCGCCGTGGAAGTAAGGACGTTTTCTTCACTCGAATGTCTCACGTAAACCGTTCTTGCTTTTCATTGGCTGGAACCTCTGATGACGTATAAGAAAAAAGAAACGAAAAGAGAAAAAAGTAGGGAGAAAGAGAGAACTAAGGTGAGAATACAGCCTAGTCTCGTAGTAGTAGCAGCTTGCTACAAGAGTACCCCTCAAATTAACGGAGTTAAGTAACTTATACCCAATTATTAAATCTGTTCTTTGTTTAAAAATAAAAGTATTCGTTTTTCTTCTTTCATGTCACCTTCCTTCCTGCTCTAGACTTATATGTGTCAATAGCAATTCCATCTTCGACTTTGTCGGTATCGTCTGTCCTAATAATCTTATCACTAGTATTAACTTTATCTGTCTGTGACTTCTCCGTCTGTCTAATTTTATTACTAATAGTTGGTTCTATATACGGTTTTAATCTATCTATCGATACGTGTGTGTGAGTACCGTTGTTCATGTCGATCTGGAAATTCTTGTCTGATCGAGTCAAGACTTTATAAGGACCTGAGTAAGGTGCTTCTAACGGTTTTCTAACTCGATCGACCCTGAGCCATACTTTTTCACAGGACCGTAAGGTTTTTGGTATGAAAGTTTTTGAATTGTCGTGGATATGTCCTTTTCCATTGTCGAGTACATCAATTTGGGACATCCATTCACACAAATTACGTATGTACTTATTATTAACTGGAGTCTCTCCTGCTCTCCGTTTGTGTATTAACTGCTGAGGAATCAATATCGGAGCTCCAGTAACAGATGTAAAAGGGGAAAAACCTGATTCGTTTGGGGTGCTACGTATACCAAGTAGAATCACCGGTATGGCTTTCATCCATGATTCTTTGCGAGCTATTATAGCTGCTTTAAGAGTATGGTGTGCTCTTTCGATCATCCCGTTACTTTGAGGGTGATACGAAGTTGTCCTCAATCGGTAAAAACCTACTACCTTGGCTAATTCCTGGATCAACTCGCTCTCAAACTGACTACCTCTGTCAGTTACCACATGCAGTGGGACTCCAAATCTGGATATCCATGCATTGATAAATGCCTCTGCTACCGACTGTGCAGTTATTTCAGTCATAGCCTGTACTTCAATCCAGCGAGTTGCACGGTCGATGCAGGTAAGCAAGTATTTGTAAGAGCTTAGGTAAGGGTCAGACTCATTGCGCGTTAAGGGCAAAGGACAAACAATGTCAATATGTACCGTCTGGAAACGTGCAGATGGTAACTCGAATTCTTGGACCACAGACTTTGTGTGTCTGTGAACTTTTGCTTGCTGACACTCTACGCATTCTGCGCAGAATTGCTTAATTGTTCTATCTAAGCTGGGCCAAAAGTATCTGGACTTAACCAGTTTAATAGACGCTCCCGTACCAGGATGCGCTAAGCTATGTAAACTGTTGAAAATAGCCTAACGAAGTTCTTTTGGGATAAACGGTCTGGGGTACTTCGTCGAAATATCGCACAGGACTGAGCCGATTTCCTTCGACACACAATATTCTTTTAAATCAGTGTATGACTTTATCTCGTCATCACCTCTTTGTGCCTCTGCTATTTCAGCCAAATCGCATGCATCTATCTGCACAGCTAATGCAGGCCGAGACATACAGTCTGCAACTATATTCTCAGCTCTTTTAATATACTCCACGTCAGCAATATATTCGGCAAGTACTGACAAGTGTCGTTGTTGTCGATATGTCTTTGCCGGTGTCTGACTGTAATATGCTCCGCACAGAGGCTTATGATCAGTGAATAATATCACGTGGCGACCTTCTATGAGGTGGCGGAAATGTATCACCGAAAAATAAGCTGCCAGTAGCTCTCTGTCAAACGTGGAATACTTAGTTTGGGCTTGGGAAAATTTTTTGGAAAAGAAACCTATAGGTACTGGTTTCTTATCTACCAACTGGTGCAATGCAGCACCCGCGGCAAATTGGCTAGCATCCGTAACTAGGTGGTACTCCGTAGTTGAAGACTGTGGATGAGCTAACGCCGTTAATTCAGACAACTTGCTTACTATTGCTTTGAAAGCGTGAGTTTCTTCCTCATTAAGCTCGGTCTTTGCTTCCGGATCCAACCTCATTCGTTCAGTTAACGGTAAAACTACGGATGCATAATTAGGGACTAACTTACGGTAAAAACCTGTCATCCCCAGAAATCTGCGTAAGCTTTTTGAGTCCTTAGGGACTGGAAAATTTTCCAACTCTTTAATTTTCCTTGAAGTAGGCAATAAACCTTCTTTGTTTACGTGGAAGCCTAAAAAGTCTAACTCTGGTACTCCAAATACACACTTATCTAAGGAAATCTTTAAATTGTTATCGCTAAGGATGCTAAATACTCTAAGTCTTCCTTGTGTTGTTGTTTGCTATCGCTAAAGACTAATATGTCATCTAGGTATATAAATACGCAGTCTAACTTTAAAAATATCTTGTCCATAAAACGCTGAAATGTAGCCGCAGCATTCTTTAAACCAAATGGCATGTAATTAAACTCAAACAAGCCAAAAGGTGTCACGACTGCTGTTTTAGGCACATCGTCAGGGTGTACCTTAATTTGATGATACGCTGAGGTTAAATCTATTTTAGAAAAATACTGTTTGCTAGCTAACTGCATGCAGAACGAATTTATATTTGGTATTGGATAGCGGTCTGTTTTCGTAATGCTATTTAGTGCACGGAAATCACCGCAAGCTCGATACGAACCATCCGCCTTCTTTACTAAATGCAACGGTGTTGCCCACTCGCTGCTGGATGGCTGGATAACTCCAGTATTTAATAACTTTTTAAATTCTGCCTGCGCTGCGTCTAATTTAGGACCGGAAAGTTGTCTGGCTTTAGCAAAGACTGGTACCCGGCTGCCTGTATCAATCCTGTGATACACTCCACCATAGTCTTTGTTTGTGCCGCTATGTAGTGAAAGTACATTATAATATTTACTTATTACCTCGGTAATATAATCCGCTAGGTCGATTTTATTAATTATTACCGCATCGGTTCCTGTTACTGCATTCACTGTAATCTCACGCTCCGTTACGTTATCACGGATGGATCGATTTTTGCAATCCACTATGATGTGAAATTTGTTCAAGAAATCGAATCCTAGCAAAGGGTTAGTGACATCTACGATCACAAAACTCCACTGGAAAGATCTTCTCAAACGTGGAATTTTTATTTCTAAGTTCGTTTGACCATAGCATTTTATACTCTCCCCGTTAGCAGTTAAGATATGCACAGGGGTTGGCTCCAGGGTAACTCCATTTACTACGAAACGTGGCAAAATGGAAACACTGGCCCCTGTATCTATAATAAAATTAACTTTAGCTGCTCCTATCTTGGCAGAGGTTTGTAATAACGGTGGGACCACTGGAGCAAACGCAGTCCGCCTGTCTAGTTTTCCGAGTCACTTGGGGCAGGGGAGGAGGGGCACGAATTAGGTAGCATTTGTATACTGCTCTTCTTCTTTGGCCACTTACACCAGGGCTTACATGTGCGAACCTCTACTGCAAAATAAATATGTGCTCTATACATCTTCGGTCGCTGTTTCCGTCGATATGGACGTAAACCGGCCGGGATGTTTTCAAAAGCGTGTCTGGTGGTACTATAATCGTTTGCCTGAGTATGACTTCTAACCGCCTGGAATACTGACGTATTCTCTATCAACGGCATCAAATTGTCGGACAGTCGACCCAATTCCGTTAACGGCATCTCGGTGTGGGCTGCTACCACTGGTGCTATTTGCTTCGGAAGCGCACGTATAAACTTGTGGCGCACTATCTCTTCGCTCGCTCCTATCCTATTCGCGACCGTCACCATCTCCTGGAGGTATAACGATGGACGACCAGATAATGTAGTGGTCCTCGTCAACTTCTCCAGGAGTTCGGGTCTGGTCTTTTCATAGGCAGATAACACCGACTCCTTTAATTTAGCGTAATTAAGTGACTGTAAGATTGCTGGGGGAATATTTGTCACTACGTCCGGTGGTAACGCGCTAATGACTGTGTAAAACTTTGTATCGTCGTTCGTCACGTGTCGGAGATGGAACTGCGCTTCTAATATAGAAAACCAACCGTTTACACTAGTCTCCATGAATTGTGGAGGTTTAATACTAACTTGCTGTGCATCCATTATTATTATTGTTATTATTATTAATATTATTACTACTACTATGGTTATTAGCTACTATCATTAATATTATTTCTTCTTTTTTATTTACTTGTAATGGCGACTAAAGGAAATTGCTGGGGAAAAGGGGAAAGGTGTGATAGAAAGAAGAAGAAGAGAGAGAGAGAGAGAGAGAGAGAGAGAGAGAGAGGGAGAGAATAAAACGTACTCACCAGAGGTTAAATTCAGCCGTCACTGGGATTGATTATTATTAGTTTTTTGTTATATATATATATATATATATATATATATATATATATATATATATATATATATATATATATATATATATAGTAAATGTTCTTCGGGGGGAAAAAAAGTTCGTCTGGTGAAATTTACCACTTGTGTTCCAAAGATGGCGTATGTTGTCACGCACGTGCGTTTCAAAGAAAGTTTTTGTATGTGTGTGTGTGTGTGTGTCAGCACACCGTTTGTGAATCTGTTTTAACTGCTCGGGCCGCTTTCGTCGGAGAATAGTTTTTAGACCTGGTTCTACTTTAGCAATTTATCTGATGAAAATCACGTAAAATGACTTTTTTTTTCTTTAGTGTAAAACCGTTTCAC